>NC_091221.1:28274553-28394553 GCF_040958095.1 Procambarus clarkii
CCACCCCATGTTGCAACCGGTGTTCGGAATCTGCAGGATTGCCACGATGATATTCGGCATATCCTTGATCCCCAAGGCCATTCTGTCCTCCAGGTTGACTCGTTTACTCGTCCCCCTCGTGGTCGTCGCCGTCAACCCCTTCGCGTTGTGAAGATCACCTTTGATGGTAGGACCCTTCCATCCTCTGTCATTCTTGCTGGTGCTAGGTGCTCTGTCCAGGAGTATATTCCTTCTCCTCGACTTTGTAATAAGTGCTGGAGGTTTGGGCATGGTGCCCTCCGCTGCTCTGGGACTGTCTCTCTCTGTCCTTTGTGTGGGAGTGAAGGTCACTCTAAGTCGGAGTGCACTTCTCCCCAAGCTCGCTGCCTCAACTGCGGTGAGGCCCATCCTACGTTCTCCCGTGCCTGTGTCCATTACAAGCTTGAGGCGGCCGTCCTTAACCTGAAGTACCGGGAGCGTTTGTCTTTTCCTGAGGCGAGGCGCCAGGTTCGCCGGCTCCCGCCTTATACTAACATCTCTTATGCTCGCGTGTTGCGCTCTTCCTCTCCTCGTCCTTCCCCCCTTCCTCAGACTCTCAACCGTTTCCGGGCCTTGGACCCTGATACGCCCACTGCCCCCTCCTCTGTTCCTTTGAGTTCTTTCCCGAGGGGTCCCCCTCCTGGTCCTCTGTCTGGGGTTCCCCTTCTTTCAACTCGGTCTGTCATGTCTCCTGTGTCTTCTTCCTCGTCCCCCTCCGATCCTCCTTCCCATCCTCTTCCTCCATCTATCGGCTCTCCCCGCCGCCTGTCGGTGCAGGCGGATGTCCATCGCTCTCCTAACGGCCGTCGTGTGTGCTCTCGTTCGGCTTCTCCTGTTGAGACACTGGAATCCGTTGCCCGGTACGTAGTTGCTGGGACACCTGTCTCTTTAAGTCAGAAGCGTAAGCCTGGCTCCTCTCCTTCCTCTTCCCCGGCGGGTAAGAAGGCTTCGCTTTCTTCCTTAGCTCCTACTTCTGGCTCTGTTGCTCCTTCCCCTCCCGTTTCAGTGGTTGCGCCCCCTGTTCCTGCTATGGAGGTTTCTTTGGCCCCTGCTTCCCTTTCGGTTGCTGCTCTTGCTGGGGTGCGCTCCCCTCTTTCTACTCCCCCTCTTTCTACTCCCCCTCTTCCTACTGCTGTCCTTGACTGCAGTAGGAAGAGGGGGAGTAGTAGAGTTCCTACTCTGTTGTCTCCTCCTCTTCCTCCTCCTCCTCCGGACCCCGCCCGCCCACCTCTGATCTGTTCTCCCGTTTCCTTCCCTCCGTCTTTGCTCAGTTTACCCATGCCCCCTAACCCTGACTTTGCTGACCCTGATCCCGACCCTGATATTCTTTAACGTGCTCTGTTGCTCTTTCGCCTTTGTTTCTTCCTTGTTCTCTGTTTTTGTCCTTTCTCTTCTCGTCGTTGTCCATTCTTCAATGGAACGTTCGAGGTTATTACGCCAATTTCCTCGAACTCCAACTTCTGATTTCGCGGTTTTCGCCCCTTTGTGTCTGTCTCCAGGAGCCAATGCTTGGTGCTCGTCCTGGTCGTTTTCGTGGCTATTCCTTTCTCTCCCCCCCCCCAGCCATTGCTGGGGCTTCTAATTCTTCTGCTCTCTTGATTCGTGCAGATGTTCCCTTTGTTCCTTTACTTTTACCTTCGCCTCTCCATTGTTCTGCTGCTCGTATCTTTGTGGGGAAATGGTACACAGTTTGTTCCATTTATCATCCCCCGAGTGTCCCGCTCTCTCTTCCTGATTTGAAACACCTCCTAGACTCCTTGCCGGAGCCTGTGCTCCTGCTGGGTGACTTCAATTGTCGTCATTCTCTTTGGGGTGACGTTCTGACGAATACCCGGGGTCGCCTCCTTGAGCCGTTTCTCCTATCTTCTTCCCTGTCTCTTCTGAATTCTGGTGAGCCCACTCATTTGGACTCTCGGACTCGCACCCTTTCTTGTCTTGATCTTTCTCTCTGCTCTTCTTCTCTTTACTTAGATTTCACGTGGCAGGTTCTTGATGACCTCTATGGAAGTGATCATTTCCCCATCCTTGTTTCCTTTTTCTCTTTTCGCCCTTCCCTCTCTTTCCCTAGGTGGCAGTTTGCTAAGGCAGACTGGACCCTATTTACCCTCAGTGCTACTCTCTCTGACCTCTCCCTTCTGCCTCTCTCTCGCGCTCTCCTCCTTTTTCATGACACTGTCTTCAACGCTGCCCTCCGCTCTATTCCTCGCTCTTCCTCTCGGGGTCCACGGAAGTGCGTTCCCTGGTGGAATGCGGACTGTGCTCGGGCTGTCCGCTGTAAGCGTGCAGCCTGGAAGAGGCACCGCCGTAGGCAGACGACCGATTCTTTTCTTTTCTTTCGGAAAGCGAGTGCAGTGGCCCGTAGGGCCATCCGTACGGCTAAACGTGAATGTTGGGCATCTTATGTCTCAACAATTACGTCCGAAACCCCTCTGGCCCAGATCTGGAAGCGTATCCGCAAGATAGCGGGTAAGTTCGTTCCCGATGTTTCACCGGTCCTTCACCTCCATGATACTCTTGTGGCGGACCCGTTGCAGGTCGCTTCCGAACTGGGTTCCCACTTTTCTTCTGTTAGCTCTGGTCTTCATCTTCCCCAATCTTTCCTTCTTCGTAAACCTGTCCTTGAGTCTCGTCCTTTAGATTTCGGCACTCATCTTCAGCTTCCCTATAATGATCCCTTCTCTCTCTCTGAACTTCGTTCTGCCCTGGCCCTCTGCGGTTCTACGGCGGCGGGCTCCAATGGTATTCATTATGAGATGCTTCGCCATCTCCCTCCGAGCACGTCTCAGTATTTACTGAGTCTGTATAATCGGATCTGGGAGTCGTCGTCAGTCCCTGAGGACTGGCTCGATGCCGTTGTCCTCCCTGTTCGCAAACCGGGGTCTCTGGGTACTTCCCCTAAGGACTTTCGCCCTATTGCTCTCACGAGTTGTGTCTGCAAACTCTTTGAACGTATGGTTAACGTTCGTCTGATGTGGTTCCTGGAACACCATCACCTCCTCTCCCCTTCTCAATTTGGTTTCCGCAAGTGCCACAGCACGACAGATGTCCTGGTGAACTTGGAGGTCTATATTCGTACTGCTTTTGCTGCGAAGACCTCTGTTGTTGCCGTCCTTTTTGACCTGGAAAAGGCTTACGACACCACTTGGCGTTATCATATCCTATCTCAACTTCATTCTTTTGGCCTTCGTGGTCATCTCCCTCTCTTTCTCCGCAGCTTCCTCTCTTGTCGTTCCTTTCGGGTGCGCCTTGGTACCGCTCTCTCTCCCTCTTTTCAGCAATACGAAGGTGTGCCCCAGGGTAGTGTTCTGAGCACTACTCTTTTTCTGGTTGCCCTCAATGGTCTTCTTTCCTCTCTTCCTTCTGGTGTCTTCTCCTCTCTTCCTTCTGGTGTCTAGAACGAAAATTGAGGTGACCAGAGGGGAAAATAGCGAAAACATTTTATCGCGTTTGCGTGCTCCTGGGTAACTCGTTCGCACTTTCTCTGTTTGCTGCGGGTAATTAGCCGGGCTTTTGGAGTTTATATGCATTTAGTGCTGTAGGAAATTCTATTTCGAACACAATGATACCAAATTTAATCTCGTAGAACGAGAATTGAGGTGACAAAGTTGAAGAGAGTATACACTTTTCGGAATTAACGTGCGCTCCCGTGAAACGCTGGGACCCAAATCGTATAGTTGAGGGGGTGGCGCGCGGGGTGCGCGATTTAACGTGTTGACCAATTTCGTTACAACTTCACACGCTTAGTGACAGATATGCGTTCTCCAAGATGTAGAAGTCACAACAAAATCCGAATAGAAACAAAGGAGAGAGGAAAAAAAGTGGTTGTCAGTTTTTTGTACAAAGGGACATAAGAATATTGCCATTGGGCAATGTATTTAAATGATATATAATAAAATACGGCATAATAACATACTAACTCATTATTATGTGTGAAATCTGGCCCTCCTGGTGGCACCAGCTGCATATCCACTTTGTATACCCTCCTTACTACTACTTGTCTTCTTTGTGTGTCGAACAGGTGATTGCATCTCTTTATCCCTGATTACCAGTAAATAACAGGTGTGTCCCTGTAGGAGTACTGCAAGTTAGCCATTCTTTATCATGCTTGGTTGGTACAGAGACACTCATTAACACTAAACGGTAAAATGATTATAGGTATATATATAAAATATGAAAATAATTATTGATACACAACACAACTTGTGCTGGTATTGATCCCACCAGATATAAGGGCCTGCATAATTAATTAATGGTGTTAAGTTGTTCAATATTTAGTACAACACTAGGCTATGGTAATATAAATGGGACTAGGTTGATCAGTATTTAGTTCAACACTTGTGGGATATCTGGGGCTTGACCCATATATTCAATTATTTACTTATTGGATTTAATAAATCGAAGGACCATCCACTTTTGAGAAAGGAGGGAAAACTAATAGAAGTGATCATTAGAATAACACTAGAGAACCAGTGTCTATGGATAATCATTAAGAGAATAATCACTTGAAATAATGAATGGAATGTATTATTAATTAATTAAAGTCAGAGCCTCAAAGATCTACATTGGGGGGGTATTTCTAGAAATTCATATAGATCTAGGAACCAGTGTGGTTCGCCACCAGTTCATTGTTGAGTAAAGGATATAATAAATCTAAACTACTATAGATTCAAAATATGAGAACTCAAATTGTGAATATTAAAGATTATAATTACTGAGCAACAGTCAGAGCAAAACACATTAATTACCAATCATCATTTCTGGTGATAATCTATTCAATGTAAAGATTCTACAGGAATTATATAAGAATCAATAATCATATTAAATAAATTTGTACGAAAAAATGTCTTGGCTTTAAGACGATTTCTGTAACATCATTTCGTCATTCGTCCTCGTGGTCACAGGATCTCCACAAAGAAAGAACTCGAGGTGAATATCACGAATGATGAGAAGCAACTTGTTGACTCCTCGTATACACGCTGAAATTAGAGAAATTTAAGTAGCATTTGAATAGGCTACATTTTATTTTCAATATTCATGAAAACGGAGGAAATTGTCGAAATTTTACTAACGTTGTATATTGGGTATCATCGCTATATGACGACAGACTACTCACAAATATATACTCTAGGATGATGCATCAAACGAGAAACATATACTTAACATGAGCGTATTAAATACTGAGGTCTGCCGAAACCGCGTCAGCCAGTCCCTGACGTCCACTGCTGTGTACATGTAATTACGGGTCTTGGCTTCAATTGTTGACGCGTTATTAACTGGATGGGCACTATAGAACACGTTAATAAGTAATTATTAACTATTGACCGAGTATCAACGTAATTCTTGCCGATAAATTCCCCAATTACTACCACGTGTCTCACCACTCTTCACGCCAGGGATGCCTTCTCTCGCACAATGGCGTCGCCGCCTCCCTCAACCCGTCTCTCGCATTCACCACAGAAATTATTAATCACGAATAATTCTTTTCCGTGCAATTATGGATTTAATACGTTAACGAGAACTGGGTTGCAATTATAGGGATTTAAATATTATCATATTCTCGTTTTATGGTGTTAAACGAGAAATGGAGAATTTATTTTCTCCATGGCATTCGCACGTAACAGAGAAAACTGCTACTACATAACTATTTCAGTTAATAACTCTCGGTTTTAGATTATTGGGAGTTATATTATCCGTAGGTAATTATTACACGGAATACTGATAATTTTAGAGAACCACATTCAATTCTCTAATCCATTGGTAATAAATGTGTCTAACTGGACATTATCTGACGCAATGTTGCTACTCGATTTCATGAGAATTCTAGCATTAATACGCAGATGCAATGGTTAATTTATGTTGACACTACCGTTAGTGAAATTAGTAACTACTGTAGTTAGTATATAATGATAATGATTTATTATAATACAATAAAAGTTTATTAGTGTTGGAAATTTCCAACAACACTAGTCAATGGTAAAATCCTTCCCTAAAATGGGGTTGGGATCTAGCTACTAGAATATTGTGTAATAGACACAGACTGCAATATATTTTAATTGGAGTTTTAGTTTAGATTTTAAATACTTTTCTTCTTAGATAAATTATATACACAATTGTTGTTGGTAGCCTCTCATTAACCACCGGTGTTATTTTGGTAGTAATAATTATTTTATTAGTGACCTTTCGCGAAATTAAACACCACAATCTAGTAGATAAACTCTGTAAAAATAAAGCCACAATTTGGTTTTATTTAATTTATGTGATCAAACTCTATGGATATCACACTCCACGAGTTTGGTGGATAAGCTCCACAAAACGGCTGTGAATCTAGGCTACTGACCAGTCTATGACTGGCGATATGTGTTTAATATATTATTGATTCATTGGACTGGTTTATTTAATTTGATGGACCAGTGTGATCTAGGATCATTAAGTACCCATGTAAGGTTCAAAGGCTTGTAAATTATATTTGTTGCTCAAGATCCAATAATTTCTGTATTTGATGAACCAGTGTAGCATTTCTGGTTCATCCAGTTCGAAGGTCCATAAATTATTTGGGGGAAATCTACCTGTAATTGATTTGATTAATAATTATAAAATTAAATAATTGTATATATTACAATTCAGCAGAGTGCATTTTATAACTTTTTTCACCAGTAAACTTCCCTTCACACATTTTGGGGGGTTTTATATTTAAATCTTACCATAATTTAACGGTAGACTTAATAAATAACCCCTGGGAGGCGCTTGCCTTAATAGCCTTCAACACCACCAGGCACAAGAAATTATATTATTAAAATTTTTTGTTTCATCATATAAAAATGCTCATTTGTGTTCCCTGATTATGGGAAAAACAAAATCAAATCGTAGGTGACATATTTTGGCTGCAATAAAGCGGGAAAGTCTATCAAAATTAAAGCGTTGACAGAGTAAGCGTCCTCTGACAGTTTTCTCCACCTCGCGGCAGGCAACAGTTGACACAACGACATTATTACCTAATTATTTCAATGTCTCTGTTTTTTTCTCATTTTTTTTGCAGTAATATAATTCAATAGTGTTTAATGTGTTATATTTATATAATAATAATGTGTAAACCAAATGTACTACTAATCTGGTATGGTGTCCAAACAATATAGTGGCCGCCAATACCACAGCCAGCGGACCATGCTACCTCACTCACCAAAAATCCTCCTCCCACTATGCTGTTAATACGCTATATATACACACACACGTTATATATACGTATCTACATGTTTTATTCAACATAATTGTACAACAAAACTGGTATGATGTCCAATCAACATAGTGGCCACAAGAATCTGCATGACAAGTGACACAGCAGACGACAGCCTCATTCCCTCCCACACTAACACCTCCCTCACCAAAATGTCTCCTCCCAGCATATCCTTTTACTGTTATTACACTATATATACATAGGTTATATATAGGTATATACATTTGTGTTCACCATAGCGAACCACAAAACTGGAATGGTGAGTCCAAACAACAAGAGTGAACTGCCAGACCCAGCCAGCAGACGCCATCTCCCTCACTCCTTCAACACCTTATTCGCCAGCATTCCTCCTCCCACAATACTGTTTGCGCATTAATTAAACTATATCCACACGTTTTATATAAGTATTTTATTCTTTTATACACCATAATTGTACAACTAGGCTGGTATGGTGTCCAAACAGCATAGTGGCCACAATACATGGCATGACATGTCACACACCAGCCAGCAGACGACAGCCTCACGCCCTTCCTCACCAAAATGGCTCCTCCCAACATACTCCGTTTGCTGTTATTACACTATATATACACGTTATATATAAATATCTACTTTTGTGTTCACCATAGCGAACCACTAAGCTTGTATGGAGAGTCCAGACAACTACAGGTCACCACACAGGGCCACGAGGCCGATGTTTACATATTTGTATCAAGGTATAATTGGGCTATAGAGAACAGTGATACAGTAAATTAGTGAACGGTAACACAACAGGCGAAAGGATACAGCATACTGAAACAACCTCCAGCACCGATCCACTGGCACTCAGTGGAAGAGTGAGACTCAACACCACGTAGAGAGACGACGAATCCACTGATGTTCACGACATAAGGACATCATTATAAACTCACATGGTTGGGTGAGCGGACGGTTTTGGTCGGTGAGTACTGCCTGCTCCTGTCAGTTAACTGATGTACAGTAAGGTCAATTATAAGAGAAATCTTGTTCAGTTTATCATATATATTTAGACTCACAAAGTGGCTCATTCCGGGTAGAAGTGTGACACATAGGGGACCCTCGTGACACTCACACTCACAAGCAAACACATACACAAGCAAACACACACACACAAGCAAACACACATACATATTCTTATTACATATAAGACAATTCATATTACATTCATACATACATGAAAATGAACAGAAGAAAGTGAGCTTCAGGGTGATGTACACTAACATAGATGGGATTTCAAATAAAACAAGTGAGCTTGGAGAATGGGCACTAGAAGAAAACCCAGACATAATAGCACTCACAGAAACAAAGTTAACGAAAATCATAACAAACGCAGTGTTTCCACAGGGCTACTATGTAGTGAGGAAAGAGAGAGAAGGGAGAGGAGGAGGTGGTGTAGCTCTGCTACTAAGAGAAGGTTGGAGTTTCGAAGAGATGGTAATTCAGAACTGTGAAGGGTTCAGTGACTACATTTCAGGCACCATAGCAACTGGAGGACAGAAAATTATAATAGTAGTCATATATAACCCCCCACCTAATGACAGAAGACCCAGACAGGAATATGATAGAAACAACTTGGCCACCATCAGTATAATAGAGAGAGCAGCTTCTGTGGCTAGCAGGAACGGATCCAGACTTCTAATCATGGGAGACTTCAACCATGGGAAAATAGATTGGGGGAACAGAGACCCACATGGAGGCCCAGACACATGGAGAGCTAAGCTGCTGGATGTGGCAACAAGAAACTTTCTAAGTCAACACGTCAAGGGACCGACAAGAATGAGAGGAGGGGATGAACCAGCCTTGCTTGATCTGATATTTACCCTAAATGAGTCGGATATAAGGGAAGTTAAGTTGGAAGCCCCCTTGGGAATGAGTGATCATAGTGTATTGAGCTTTGAGTACCTGGTTGAGCTGGGAAGTATCACCCCCAAAAAAGAACTGGGAACCAAAGGACTGGCGTACCGAAAGGGGAAACTATGAGGAAATGAATAAATTCCTATGGGATATACACTGGGACACAGAACTCGGAACCAAGTCCATACAAGACATGATGGACTATGTCACCCAAAAATGTCAGGAGGCTGTAAGCAGGTTTGTCCCAGCCCGAGAGGAAAAAACAGAGAAGCAAAGGAAGAATCCCTGGTTTAATAAGGAATGTATGAAAGCAAAGGAGCAGAAAAAAGGGCATTTAGGAACTTCCGTAATAACAGAACACCAGAAAGTAGAGAGAGATACCAGAGAACCAGGAACGAGTATGTCAGTGTGAGAAGAGCAGCTGAGAAAAGGTATGAAAATGATATAGCTAATAAAGCCAAGACCGAACCCAAGCTACTACACAGTCACATCAGGAGGAAGACAACAGTGAAGGAACAGGTGATGAAACTTAGGGTGGGCAAGGACAGGTACACAGAGAATGACAAAGAAGTGTGTGAAGAACTCAACAAAAGGTTCCAGGAGGTCTTTACAATAGAACAGGGAGATGTTGCGACGCTAGAAGAGGTGGCAGCAAACCAGGTGACCTTAGATAAGTTCAAAATTACAAGAGATGAGGTCAAGAAGCACCTATTGGAGCTGGATGTGAGAAAAGCTGTTGGGCCGGATGGAATCTCGCCATGGGTATTGAAAGAGTGTGCAGGAACACTTTGCCTACTACTCTCCATAGTGGTCACTGGAAACGGGGTACCTACCAGAAATATGGAAGACTGCTAATGTAGTACCAATATACAAAAAGGGTGACAGACAAGAGGCACTGAACTACCGGCCAGTGTCCTTAACTTGTATACCATGCAAGGTGATATAGAAGATTGTGAGAAAAAACCTAGTAACACATCTGGAGAGAAGAGATTTCGTGACAAACCATCAACATGGGTTCAGGGAGGGTAAATCTTGCCTTACAGGATTGATTGAATTCTACGATCAGGTGACAAAGATTAAACAAGAAAGAGAAGGGTGGGCGGACTGCATTTTTTTGGACTGTCGGAAAGCCTTTGACACAGTACCCCATAAAAGGTTGATGCATAAGCTAGAGAAACAGGCAGGAGTAACTGGTAGGGCGCTCCAGTGGATAAGGGAGTAACTAAACAATAGGAAGCAGAGAGTTACAGTGAGGGGTGAGACCTCAGACTGGCGTGAAGTCACCAGTGGAGTCCCAACAGGGCTCTGTACTTGGACTTATCCTGTTTCTGATATACGTAAATGATCTCCTAGAGGGTATAGACTCATTCCTCTCAATGTTTGCTGACGACGCCAAAATTATGAGAAGCATTAAGACAGAGGAGGACAGCTTGAGGCTTCAAGAAGACCTGGACAAGCTGCAGGAATGGTCGAACAAATGGCTGTTAGAGTTTAATCCAAGCAAATGTAATGTAATGAAGATAGGGGTAGGAAGCAGGAGACCAGATACAAGGTATCACTTGGGAGATGAAATACTTCAAAAGTCCGAGAGAGAGAAAGACCTGGAGGTTGATATCACGCCAGACCTGTCCCCTGATGCTCATATCAAGAGGATAACAGCAGCAGAATATGCCAGGTTGGCCAACATAAGAACGGCCTTTAGAAACTTGTGTAAGGAATCTTTCAGAACATTATATACCACATATGTCAGACCAATCCTGGAGTATGCGGCACCAGCATGGAGTCCATATCTAGTCAAGCATAAGACTAAAATGGAAAAGGTTCAAAGGTTTGCCACCAGACTAGTACTCGAGCAGAGAGGTATGAGCTACGAGGAGACACTACGGGAATTAAACCTCACTTCGTTGGAAGACAGAAGAGTTAGGGGGGGACATGATCACCACATTCAAGATCCTCAAGGGAATTGACAGGGTTGATAAAGACAGGCTGTTTAACACAAGGGGCACACGCACTAGGGGACACAGGTGGAAACTGAGTGCCCAAATGAGCCACAGAGATATTAGAAAGAACTTTTTTAGTGTCAGAGTGGTTGACAAATGGAATGCATTAGGAAGTGATGTGGTGGAGACTGACTCCATACACAGTTTCAAGTGTAGATATGATAGAGCCCAATAGGCTCAGGAACCTGTACACCTGTTGATTGACAGTTGAGAGGCAGGACCAAAGAGCCAAAGCTCAACCCCCGCAAGCACAAATAGGTGAGTACACACACACACACACACACACACACACACAAAGTTGAGAGGCGGGACCAAAGAGCCAGAGCTCAACCCCCGCAAACACAACTAGGTGAGTACACACACACACACACACACACACAAAGTTGAGAAGCGGGACCAAAGAGCCAGAGCTCCACCCCCACAAACACATCTAGGTGAGTACACACACACACACACACACACATGTGTGTGTGTGTGTGTTGATTGAGTAGATAAAGACAGGCTATTTAACACAAGGGACACACGCACTAGGGGACACAGGTGGAAACTGAGTGCCCAAATGAGCCACAGAGATATCAGAAAGAACCTTTTTAGTGTCAGAGTGGTTGACAAATGGAATGCATTAGGAAGTGATGTGGTGGAGGCTGACTCCATACACAATTTCAAGTGTAGATATGATAGAGCCCAATAGGCTCAGGAACCTGTACACCTGTTGATTGTCAAGCATTCGCACAAACAGTTGCACGCACGCACGCGCGCACACACACACACACACACACACACACACACACACACACACACACACACACACACACACACACACACACACACACACATTGGATTGGAGAACTGAAATTGTAAAAAAACATGGCACAGTGCAGACGTAACACAGAGGGAGGAGGAGGACAAGATGTCTCGCTTGAGGAGGCACTCGTTCAAATGTTGAGTGAAATCAGGATGGAACTACAGGTAATGAAGGAAAAGGTAGCTAACCTGCTGGATGAACTGATTGTGGCAGAGGATGAGATTAAAAGCCTGAAAGAGAATCCCCAATATCCGCCACGAACCAGCCCTCAGGAAGATGGTAATATATCTATAGAAGGGACTTCTGGTCAACAAGGGACTTCTACATTACTACCCTCATTTGCATATATACTTAGTAGGACCCCGGAAGTGGTCTCTGCAGTACAGTAAATTGCCATGAAAGTTGCTACTTTTCAGGAAGCAGCAAGATGCACTAGGTGACTGATAGAGAGGAAAAGAGCACTAGTCGTAGTAGGTATTAAGGAGCAAATAGAGGCCACTCCAAGGGTGAGGAGAGATATGGACAAAGCCACAGTCAAAGAGATCCTTGAAGGAGTACAGATGGAGGAGGGAAGAATTGAATATAGGAAAGGTTTTCAGGCTTGGCCAGTACAACACGGACAAAAATCAATTGGTAAAAGTGGTTTTCAAAAGCGAGAACACAAAAGAGAAAATTTTAGCAAAGAAGAGCAGCCTACTCAATGTGCAGAAGTTTAAAAAGGTATTCCTGCAGAGGGATATGATCAGGGAGGAGAGACAGAGGGCAGCAGCAGCAAGGAAGGAGCGCAAAGAGAGGGAAAGGAATCAGGGAACCACATTCCAGAACCCTACGATCCCAGAAGGGAGTGGGGAACCCTCCACAGGAAATTCAACAGCCCCAGTGGGATGAAGATCACATCCTTCTCCCAACTAATAGAAGCCCTACCTGCCCCAGTCCCTATACTCATCCCCCACCCTAAGCCCTCCCTTCTGCCCAACCCCCGTATCCCCTCCCTCCTCTCCCACCCCCTAAGCTCTCCCATCTCCCCTCCAAGCCCTCTTTCCTCCCTCTCTCCCCCAAGACCTTCTCCCCCACCCCCCACCCCAAGCCCTCCTTTCTCCCCCACCCCCCAAGTCCTCCCTCCCCCCTTCCCCCGACAACCCCCTCCCCTTTCTCCCTATCCCCCCAAACCCTCCCTTCTCCTCCACCCCTCCAAGCCCTCACTTCGCCCCTACCCTATCCAAACCAGATCCTCCAAGCCCCCCCAAATCCAGGTCCCCCTCACTCTCAACCCCCCTCACAACCTAAGGCGCCCCCCCTTTCCCCCCTCCCCATCCCCCTCCATGTTTACCTTCTCCAGTGGAAGCAACAGAAACTGGGGATGGACAAAAAAGAGTCAGCTTCAAGGTGATGTACACGAACATAGATGGGATTACAAGCAAGGTGAGCGAATTTAGGGAAAGAGCACAAGACGTAAACCCAGATGTAAGTGGAATCATAGAAATAAAACTCTCAGGAATCATAACAAATGTGGTGTTCCCCCAGGATTACACTGTAATAAGGAAAGCGAGGGAGGGAAGTGGAGGAGGCGGAGTGGCCTTACTCATGAGAAAGGAATGGAGTTTCAAGGAGATGGTTATCCCAGGCTGTGAAGGGTTTAGAGACTACATAGCAGGCACCATGACGATGGGAGGACCCAGAGTAGTAGTAGCGGTGATATATAACCGACCACCAAATGACAGAAGACCCAGGCAAGAGTATGACAGAGACAACAAGGCAGTTAATAATATAATTGAGAGGGCAGCCTCTGCTGCCTAAAGAAATCGATCCCATCTGCTCATCATGGATGACTTCAGTCATGCAAGGATAGACTGGGAGAACAAGGAACCACACGGCGGAGAGGATACATGGAGAGCCAAACTAGTGGAAGTGGCGACAAGCAACTTTCTAAGCCAACATGTTAGGGAACCCAATAGGATGAGGGGAAACGATGAAAAAGCGACACTCTACTTAGTCTTCACTCTGAATGACTCTGACATAAGGGAAATTGACTTCGAGACCCCAGTAGGAATGAGCGATCACAGTGTACTGACGTTTAAGTATCTAGTCGAAGAAGGGCTAAAGTACTCGAGAAAGGGAACTGAAAGCAAAAGGCTGGCATTCCGTAAGGAAAATTACGAGGATATAAGAAAATTCCTAACGGATATATCATGGGAAGCAGAGCTAAGGGAAAAGACGGCCCAAGACATGATGGAATACATCACACAGAAATGCAAGGAGGCAGCAGAAAAGTTTATCCCGGCCCAAAAGGTAAAAACTGAAATGCAGATTAGAAACCCATGGTTTAATCAGAGATGTAAGCTAGCTAAGCAACAAAGTAAAAGAGCATGGAGAAGCTAAAAATATCAGAACACTTGAGAGCAGAGAAGGTTACCAGAGAGCAAGGAATGAATACATCAGACACTTTCTAAGCCACCACAGCAAGGAACCAACGGTTGAGAGGCGGGACCAAAGAGCCAGAGCTCAACCCCCGCAAGCACAACTAGGTGAGTAGAAGAATAAGAGAAGACGAACAAGCCATGCTCGATCAGATATTTACCCTAAATGAGTGGGATATAAGGGAAGTCAAGAAGGAAGCACCCTTGGGAATGAGTGACCAGAGTGTATTAAACTTTGAGTACCTGGTACAGCTAGGAATTATCTCCCCCCAAAAAAAAGAACTAGGAAACAAAAAGCTGGCATACCGAAAGGGGAACTATGAGGAGATGAGACGTTTCCTGAGGGATATACCTTGGGACACAGACCTCAGAGATAAGTCTGTACAAGATATGATGGACTATGTCACCCAAAAGTGTTAGTAGGCAGTAAACAGGTTCATCCCGTCCCAAAGGGAAAAATCCGAGAAGCAACAGAAGAATCCATGGTATAATAGGGCATGTATGGAAGCAAAGGAACTGAACAAAAGGCCGTGGAGGAACTTCCGGAAAAACAGAACACCAGACAGCAGAGAGAGATACCAGAGAACCAGGAATGAGTATGTTAGGGTGAGAAGAGAAGCAGAGAAAATTTATGAAAATGATATAGCAAACAAAGCCAAGACCGAACCAAAGCTGCTCTATAGTCACATCAGGAGGAAAACAACAGTGAAAGAACAGGTTATGAAACTTAAAACAGGCGAGGACAGGTATACAAAGAATGACAAAGAGGTGTGTGAAGAACTTAACAAGAAGTCCCTGGAGGTCATCACAATAGAACAAGATGAGATCACTGTGCTAGGAGAAAGGGAAGTAAACCAGGCGGCCTTGGAAGGTTTCGAAATTACGAGTGAGGAGGTCAAGAGACACCTGCTGGATCTGGACGTTAGAAAGGCTGTTGGTCCAGACGGGATCTCACCATGGGTACTGAAAGAGTGTGCAGAGGCACTTTGCTTGCCACTCCCCATAGTGTATAGTAGGTCACTTGAGACGAGAGACCTACCAGAAATATGGAAGACGGCAAATGTGGTCCCAATATACAAAAAGGGCGACAGGCAAGAGACACTGAACTACAGGCCAGTGTCCTTGACTTGTATGCTATGCAAGGTGATGGAGAAGATCGTGAGAAAAAAAGAGGAGGGTAGTGTTGTGGAGGAGGAAGAGTAGGGTAGTGTTGTGGAGGAGAAAGAGGAGGGTAGTGTTGTGGAGGAGGGTAGTGTTGTGGAGAAGGAAGAGGAGGTTAGTTTTGTGGAGGAGGAAAAGGAGGGTAGTGCTGTTGAGGAGGAAGAGGAGGGTAGTGTTGTGGAGGAGGAAGAGGAGGGTAGTGTTGTAAAGGAGGAAGAGGAGGGTAGTGTTGTGGAGGAGGAAGAGGAGGGTAGTGTTGTAAAGGAGGAAGAGGAAGGTAGTTTTGTGGAGGAGGAAGAGGAGGGTAGTGCTGTGGAGGAGGAAGAGGAGGGTAGTGTTGTGGAGAAGGAAGAGGAGGTTAGTTTTGTGGAGGAGGAAGAGGAGGGTAGAGCTGTTGAGGAGAAAGAGGAGGGTAGTGTTGTGGAGGAGGAAGAGGAGGGTAGTGTTGTAAAGGAGGAAGAGGAGGGTAGTGTTGTGGAGGGGGAAGAGGAGGGTAGTGTTGTGGAAGAGGAAGAGTAGGGTAGTGTTGTGGAGGAGGAAGAGGAGGGTAGTGCTGTGGAGGAGGAAGAGGAGTGTAGAGTTGTGGAGGAGGAAGAGGAGGGTAGTGCTGTGGAGGAGGAAGAGGAGTGTAGTGCTGTGGAGGAGGAAGAGGAGGGTAGTGCTGTAGTGGAGGAAGAGGAGGGTAGTGCTGTGGAGGAGGAAGAGGAGGGTAGTGTTGTGGAAGAGGACGAGGAGGGTAATTCTTTGGAGGAGAAAGAGGAGGGTAGTGCTGTGGAGGAGGAAGAGTAGGGTAGTGTTGTGGAGGAGGAAGAGGAGGGTAGTGTTGTAAAGGAGGAAGAGGAGGGTGGTTTTGTGGAGGTGGAAGAGAAGGGTAGTGCTGTGGAGGAGGAAGAGGAGGGTTGTGTTGTGAAGGAGGAAGAGGAGGTTAGTGTTGTGGAGAAGGAAGAGGAGGTTAGTTTTGTGGAGGAGGAAGAGGATGGTAGTGTTGTGGAGAAGGAAGAGGAGGTTAGTTTTGTGGAGGAGGAAGAGGAGGGTAGTGCTGTGGAGGAGGAAGAGGAGGGTAGTGTTGTGGAGGAGGAAGAGGAGGTTAGTGTTGTAAAGGAGGAAGAGGAGGGTAGTTTTGTGGAGGAGGAAGAGAAGGGTAGTGCTGTGGAGGAGGAAGAGGAGTGTAGTGCTGTGGAGGAGGAAGAGGAGGGTAGTGCTGTAGTGGAGGAAGAGGAGGGTAGTGCTCTGGGAGAATAAGAGGAGGGTTGTGTTGTGGAGGAGGAGGAGGAGGAGGAGGGTATTGTTGTGGAGCAGGAAGAGGAGGGTTGTGTTGTGGAGGAGAAGGAGAAGGGTAGTGTTGTGGAAAAGGAAGAGGAGGGTAGTGTTGAAGAGGAAGAGGAGGGTTGTGTTGTGGAGGAGGAAGAGGAGGGTAGTGTTTGGAGGAGGAAGATGAGTGTAGTGTTGTGGAGGAGGAGGAGGGTTGTGTTGTGAAGGAGGAAGAGGAGGTTAGTGTTGTGGAGGAAGAAGAGGAGGGTAGTGTTGTTGAGGAGGAAGAGGAGGGTAGTGTTGTGGAGGAGGAAGAGGAGGGTTGTGTTGTGAAGGAGGAAGAGGAGGTTAGTGTTGTGGAGGAGGAAGAGGAGGGTAGTGTTGTTGAGGAGGAAGAGGAGGGTAGTGTTGTGGAGGAGGAAGAGGAGGGAAGTGTTGTGGAAGAGGAAGAGGAGGGTAGTGTTATAGAGGAAGAAGAGGAGGGTAGTGTTGTGGAAGAGGAAGAGGAGGGAAGTGTTTTGGAGGAGGAGAAGGAGGGAAGTGTAGTGGAGGTGGAAGAGGAGGGTAGTGTAGTGGAGGTGGAAGAGGAGGGTAGTGTTGTGGAGGAGTAGAAGGAGGGTTGTGTTGAGGAGGCCGAGAGGAGGGTAGCGTTGTGGAGGAGGAAGAGGTGGGTAGTGTTGTGGAGGAGGAGGAGGAGGGTAGTGTTGTGGAGGAGGAAGAGGAGGGTAGTGTTGTAGAGGAAGAAGAGGAGAGTAGTGTTGTAAAGGAGGAAGAGGAGGGTAGTGTTGTGGAGGAGGAAGAGGAGGGTAGTGTTGTGGAGGAGGAAGAGGAGGGTAGTTTTGTGGAGGAGGAAGAGGAGGGTAGTTTTGTGGAGGAGGAAGAGGAGGGTAGTGCTGTGGAGGAGGAAGAGGAGGGTAGTGCTGTGGAGGAGGAAGAGGAGGGTAGTGCTGTGGAGGAGGAAGAGGAGGGTAGTGTTGTGGAAGAAGACGAGGAGGGTAATGCTGTGGAGGAGAAAGAGGAGGGTAGTGCTGTGGAGGAGGAAGAGTAGGGTAGTGTTGTGGAGGAGGAAGAGGAGGGTAGTTTTGTAAAGGAGGAAGAGGAGGGTAGTTTTGTGGAGGTGGAAGAGAAGGGTAGTGCTGTGGATTAGGAAGAGGAGGGTAGTGTTGTGGAGGTGGAAGAGTAGGGTAGTGTTGTGGAGGAAGAGGAGGGTAGTGTTGTGGAGAAGGAAGAGGAGGTTAGTTTTGTGGAGGAGGAAGAGGAGGGTAGTGCTGTAGAGGAGGAAGAGGAGGGCAGTGTTGTGGAGGAGGAAGAGGAGGTTAGTGTTGTAAAGGAGGAAGAGGAGGGTAGTTTTGTGGAGGAGGAAGAGAAGGGTAGTGCTGTGGAGGAGGAAGAGTAGGGTAGTGTTGTGGAGGAGGAAGAGGAGGGTAGTGCTGTGGAGGATGAAGAGGAGTGTAGTGCAGTGGAGGAGGAAGAGGAGGGTAGTGCTGTAGTGGAGGAAGAGGAGGGTAGTGCTGTGGAGGAATAAAAGGAGGGTTCTGTTGTGGAGGAGGAGGAGGAGGAGGAGGGTATTGTTGTGGAGGAGGAAGAGGAGGGTTGTGTTGTGGAGGAGAAGGAGAAGGGTAGTGTTGTGGAAGAGGAAGAGGAGGGTAGTGTTGTAGAGGAAGAGGAGGATTGTGTTGTGGAGGAGGAAGAGGAGGGTAGTGTTTGGAGGAGGAAGATGAGGGTAGTGTTGTGGAGGAGGAGGAGGGTTGTGTTGAGGAGGACGAAGAGAAGGGTAGTGTTGTGGAGGTGGAAGAGGTGGGTAGTGTTGTGGAGGAGGAGGAGGAGGAGGGTAGTGTTGTGGAAGAGGAAGACGAGGGTTGTGTTGTGGGGTAGGAAGAGGAGGGAAGTGTTTTGGAGGAGGAGGAG
This sequence comes from Procambarus clarkii, assembly GCF_040958095.1. Classification (NCBI taxonomy): domain Eukaryota; kingdom Metazoa; phylum Arthropoda; class Malacostraca; order Decapoda; family Cambaridae; genus Procambarus; species Procambarus clarkii. The sequence goes on from NC_091221.1 coordinate 28,293,214, forward strand.
GAGGGAAGTGTTGTGGAGGAGGAAGAGAAGGGTAGTGTTGTGGAAGAGGAAGAGGAGGGTTGTGTTGTGGGGTAGGAAGAGGAGGGAAGTGTTTTGGTGGAGAAGAAGGAGGGTAGTGTTGTGGAGGTGGAAGATGAGGGTAGTGTTGTGGGGGAGGAGGAGGGTTGTGTTGAGGAGGACGAAGAGAAGGGTAGTGTTGTGGAGGAGGAAGAGGTGGGTAGTGTTGTGGAGGAGGAGGAGGAGGAGGATAGTGTTGTGGAAGAGGAAGAGGAGGGTAGTGTTGTAGAGGAGGAAGAGGAGGGTACTAATCTAGAGGAGGAAGAGGAGAGTAGTGTTGTTAAGAAGAAAGGGGAGGGTAGTTTTGTGGAGGAGGAAGAGGAGGGTAGTGCTGTGGAGGAGGAAGAGGAGGATAGTGTTGTGGAGGAGGAAGAGGAGGGTAGTGTTATAGAGGAAGAGGAGGGTTGTGTTGTAGAGGAGGAAGAGGAGGGTAGTGCTGTGGAGGAGGAAGAGGAGGGTAGTGATGTGGAGGAGGAAGAGGAGGGTAGTGTTGTGGAGGAGGAAGAGGTGGGTAGTGCTGTGGAGGAGGAAGAGGAGGGTAGGGTTGTGGAGGAGGAAGAGGAGGGTAGTGTTGTGGAGGAGGAAGAGTAGGGTAGTGTTGTGGAGGAAGAGGAGGGTTGTGTTGTGGAAGAGGAAGAGGAGCGTAGTGTTGTGGAGGAGGAAGAGGAGGGTTGTGTTGTGGGGAAGGAAGAGGAGGGAAGTGTTGTGGAGGAGTAGGAGGAGGGTTGTGTTGAGGAGGACGAAGACGAGGGTAGTGTTGTGGAGGAGGAAAAGGTGGGTAGTGTTGTGGAGGAGCAGGAGGAGGGTAGTGATGTGGAGGAGGAAGAGGAGGGTAGTGATGTGGAGGAGGAGGAGGAGGGTAGTGTTGTGGAGGAGGAAGAGTAGGATAGTGTTGTAGAGGAGGAAGAGGAGGGTAGTTTTGTGGAGGATGAAGAGAAGGGTAGTGCTGCGGAGGAGGAAGAGGAGGGTAGGGTTGTGGTGGAGGAAGAGGAGGGTAGTGTTGTGGAGGAGGAAGAGGAGGGTAGTGCTGTGGAGGAGGAGGAGGAGGGTAGTGTTGTGGAGGAGGAAGAGTAGGATAGTGTTGTGGAGGAGGAAGAGGAGGGTAGTGCTGTGGAGGAGAAAGAGGAGGGTAGTGCTGTGGAGGAGGAAGAGGAGGGTAGTGCTGTGGAGGAGGAAGAGGAGGGTAGTGTTGTGGAGCAGGAAGAGGTGGTTAGTTTTGTGGAGGAGGAAGAGGAGGGGTAGTGTTGTTGAGGAGGAAGAGGAGGGTAGTGTTGTGGAGGAGGAATAGTCGGGTAGTTTTGTGGAGGAAGAAGAGGAGTGGTAGTGTTGTGGAGGAGGAAGAGGAGGGTAGTGTTGTGGAGGAGGAAGAGGAGGGTAGTGTTGTAGAGGAGGAAGAGTTGGGAAGTGTTGTGGAGGAGGAAGAGAAGGGTAGTGTTGTGAAGGAGGAAGAGGAGGGTAGTGTTGTGGAGGAGGAAGAGGAGGGTAGTGCTGTGGAGGAGGAAGAGGAGGGTAGTGTTGTGGAGGAGGAGGGTAGTGTTGTCGAAGAGGAAGAGGAGGGTAGTTTTGTGGAGGAGGAAACGGAGGGTAGTGTTGTGAAGGAGGAAGAGGAGGGTAGTGTTGTGGAGGAGGAGGGTAGTGTTGTCGAAGAGGAAGAGGAAGGTAGTTTTGTGGAGGAGGAAACGGAGGGTAGTGTTGTGAAGGAGGAAGAGGAGGGTAGTGTTGTGGAGGAAGAGGAGGAGGGAAGTGTTGCTGAGGTGGAAGAGGAAGGTAGTGTTGTGGAGGAGGAAGAGGAGGGAAGTGTTGTGGAGGAGGAAGAGGAGGGTAGTGTTGTGGAGGAGGAGGAGGATTAGGGGGAGGGAAGTTTTGTGCAGGAGGAAGAAGAGGGTAGTGTTGTGGAGGAGGAGGAAAAGGGAAGTGTTGTGGAGAAGGAAGTGGAGGGGAGTGTTGTGGAAGAAGAAGAAGAGGATAGTGTTGTGGTGGAGGAGGAGGATGGTTGTGTAGTGGAGGAGGAAGAGGAAGGTAGTGTTGTGGTGGAGGAAGAGGAGGGTAGTGTTGTGTAGGAGGAAGAGGAAGGTAGTTTTGTGGAAGATGAAGCGTAAAGTAGTGTTGTGGAGAAGGAAGAGGAGGGTAGTGTTGTGGTGGAGGAGGAGGAGGAGGAGGAGGGTAGTGTTGTGGAGGAGGAAGAGGAGGATAGTGTGGTGGAGGAAAAAGAGGGTTGTGTTGTGGAGAAGGAAGAAGAGGGTTGTGTTGTGGAGGAGGAGGAGGATAGTGTTGTGGAGGAGGAAGAGGAGGGTTGGGTTGAAGAGGAGTAAGAGGAGGGTGTTGTTGTGGAAGAGGAAGAGGAGGGTTGTGTTGTGGAGGAGAAGGAGAAGGGTAGTGTTGTGGAAGAGGAAGAGGAGGGTAGTGTTGTAGAGGAAGAGGAGGGTTGTGTTGTGGAGGAGGAAGAGAAGGGTAGTGTTGTGGAAGAGGAGGGTAGTGTCGTGGAGGAGGAAGAGGACGGAAGTGTTGTGGAGGAGGAGGAGGAGGGAAGTGTGGTGGAGGAGGAAGAGGAGGGTAGTGTTGTGGAAGAGGAAGAGGAGGGTTGTGTTGTGGGGTAGGAAGAGGAGGGAAGTGTTCTGGAGGAGGAGAAGGAGGGTAGTGTTGTGGAGGTGGAAGATGAGAGTAGTGTTGTGGAGGAGGAGGAGGGTTGTGTTGAGGAGGACGAAGAGAAGGGTAGTGTTGTGGAGGAGGAAGAGGTGGGTAGTGTTGTGGAGAAGGAGGAGGAGGAGGAGGAGGAGGAGGGTAGTGTTGTGGAAGAGGAAGAGGAGGGTAGTGTAGTGGAGGAAGAGGAGGAAGGAAGTGTTGTGGAGGAAGAAGAGGAGGGTAGTGTCGTGGAGGAGGAAGAGGAGGGTTGTGTTGTGGGGGAGGAAGAGGAAGGAAGTGTTTTGGAGGAGGAGAAGGAGGGTAGTGAAGTGGAGGTGGAAGAGGAGGGTAGTGTTGTTGAGGAGTAAGAGGAGGGTAGTGTTGTGGAGCAGGAAGAGGAGGGTAGTGTTGTAAATGAGAAAGAGGAGGGTAGTGCTGTGGGGGAGGAAGAGGAGGGTAGTGTTGTAGAGGAGGAAGAGTAGGGTAGTGTTGTGGAGGAGGAAGAGTAAGGAAGTGTTGTGGAGGAAGAGGAGGAGGGTAGTTTTGTGGAGGAGGAAGAGGAGGGTAGTGCAGTGGAGGAGGAAGAGGAGGGTAGTGTTGTGGAGGAGGTTTCGGGGGGTAGTGCTGTGGAGGAGGAAGACTAGGGTAGTGCAGTGGAGGAAGAAGAGGAGGGCAGTGTTGTGGAGGAGGAAGAGTAGGGTAGTGTTGTGGAAGAGGAAGAGGAGGGTAGTGTTGTAGAGAAGGAAGAGGAAATTAGATTTGTGGAGGACGAAGAGGAGGGAAGTGCTGTGGAGGAGGAAGAGGAGGGAAGTGCTGTGGAGGAGGAAGAGGAGGGTTGTGTTGTAAAGGAGGAAAAGGAGGGTAGTTTTGTGGAGGAGGAAGAGAAGGGTAGTGCTGTGGAGGAGGAAGAGGAGGGTAGGGTTGTGGAGGAGGAAGAGGAGGGTAGTGTTGTGGAGGAGGAAGAGGAGGTTAGTGCTGTGGAAGAGGAAGAGGAGGGTAGTGCTGTGGAGGAGAAAGAGGAGGGTAGTGCTGTGGAGGAGGAAGAGGAGGGTAGTGTTGTGGAGGAGGAAGAGGTGGGTAGTTTTTTGGAGGCGGAAGAGGAGGGGTAGTGTTTTTGAGGAGGAAGAGGAGGGTAGTGTTGTGGAGGAGGAAGAGGAGGGTAGTTTTGCGGAGGAAGAAGAGGAGGGTAGTGTTGTGGGGGAGGAAGAGAAGGGTAGGGTTGTGGTGGAGGAAGAGGAGGGTAGTGTTGTGGAGGAGGAAGAGGAGGGTAGTGCTGTGGAGGAGGAGGAGGAGGGTAGTGTTGTGGAGGAGGAAGAGGAGGGTAGTGATGTGGAGGAGGAGGAGGAGGGTAGTGTTGTGGAGGAGGAAGAGTAGGATAGTGTTGTAGAGGAGGAAGAGGAGGGTAGTTTTGTGGAGGATGAAGAGAAGGGTAGTGCTGCTGCGGAGGAAGAGGAGGGTAGGGTTGTGGTGGAGGAAGAGGAGGGTAGTGTTGTGGAGGAGGAAGAGGAGGGTAGTGCTGTGGAGGAGGAGGAGGAGGGTAGTGTTGTGGAGGAGGAAGAGTAGGATAGTGTTGTGGAGGAGGAAGAGGAGGGTAGTGCTGTGGAGGAGGAAGAGGAGGGTAGTGCTGTGGAGGAGGAAGAGGAGGGTAGTGCTGTGGAGGAGGAAGAGGAGGGTAGTGTTGTGGAGGAGGAAGAGGTGGTTAGTTTTGAGGAGGAGGAAGAGGAGGGGTAGTGTTGTTGAGGAGGAAGAGGAGGATAGTGTTGTGGAGGAGGAATAGTCGGGTAGTTTTGTGGAGGAAGAAGAGGAGTGGTAGTGTTGTGGAGGAGGAAGAGGAGGGTAGTGTTGTGGAGGAGGAAGAGGAGGGTAGTGTTCTAGAGGAGGAAGAGTTGGGAAGTGTTGTGGAGGAGGAAGAGGAGGGTAGTGTTGTGAAGGAGGAAGAGGAGGGTTGTGTTGTGGAGGAGGAAGAGGAGGGTAGTGCTGTGGAGGAGGAAGAGGAGGGTAGTGTTGTGGAGGAGGAGGGTAGTGTTGTCGAAGAGGAAGAGGAGGGTAGTTTTGTGGAGGAGGAAACGGAGGGTAGTGTTGTGAAGGAGGAAGAGGAGGGTAGTGTTGTGGAGGAGGAGGGTAGTGTTGTCGAAGAGGAAGAGGAAGGTAGTTTTGTGGAGGAGGAAACGGAGGGTAGTGTTGTGAATGAGGAAGAGGAGGATAGTGTTGTGGAGGAAGAGGAGGAGGGAAGTGTTGCTGAGGTGGAAGAGGAAGGTAGTGTTGTGGAGGAGGAAGAGGAGGGAAGTGTTGTGGAGGAGGAAGAGGAGGGTAGTGTTGTGGAGGAGGAGGAGGATTAGGGGGAGGGAAGTTTTGTGCAGGAGGAAGAAGAGGGTAGTGTTGTGGAGGAGGAGGAAAAGGGAAGTGTTGTGGAGAAGGAAGTGGAGGGGAGTGTTGTGGAAGAAGAAGAAGAGGATAGTGTTGTGGTGGAGGAGGAGGATGGTTGTGTAGTGGAGGAGGAAGAGGAAGGTAGTGTTGTGGTGGAGGAAGAGGAGGGTAGTGTTGTGTAGGAGGAAGAGGAAGGTAGTTTTGTGGAAGATGAAGCGTAAAGTAGTGTTGTGGAGAAGGAAGAGGAGGGTAGTGTTGTGGTGGAGGAGGAGGAGGAGGAGGGTAGTGTTGTGGAGGAGGAAGAGGAGGATAGTGTGGTGGAGGAAAAAGAGGGTTGTGTTGTGGAGAAGGAAGAAGAGGGTTGTGTTGTGGAGGAGGAGGAGGATAGTGTTGTGGAGGAGGAAGAGGAGGGTTGGGTTGAAGAGGAGTAAGAGGAGGGTGTTGTTGTGGAAGAGGAAGAGGAGGGTTGTGTTGTGGAGGAGAAGGAGAAGGGTAGTGTTGTGGAAGAGGAAGAGGAGGGTAGTGTTGTAGAGGAAGAGGAGGGTTGTGTTGTGGAGGAGGAAGAGAAGGGTAGTGTTGTGGAAGAGGAGGGTAGTGTCGTGGAGGAGGAAGAGGACGGAAGTGTTGTGGAGGAGGAGGAGGAGGGAAGTGTGGTGGAGGAGGAAGAGGAGGGTAGTGTTGTGGAAGAGGAAGAGGAGGGTTGTGTTGTGGGGTAGGAAGAGGAGGGAAGTGTTCTGGAGGAGGAGAAGGAGGGTAGTGTTGTGGAGGTGGAAGATGAGAGTAGTGTTGTGGAGGAGGAGGAGGGTTGTGTTGAGGAGGACGAAGAGAAGGGTAGTGTTGTGGAGGAGGAAGAGGTGGGTAGTGTTGTGGAGAAGGAGGAGGAGGAGGAGGAGGAGGAGGGTAGTGTTGTGGAAGAGGAAGAGGAGGGTAGTGTAGTGGAGGAAGAGGAGGAAGGAAGTGTTGTGGAGGAAGAAGAGGAGGGTAGTGTCGTGGAGGAGGAAGAGGAGGGTTGTGTTGTGGGGGAGGAAGAGGAAGGAAGTGTTTTGGAGGAGGAGAAGGAGGGTAGTGAAGTGGAGGTGGAAGAGGAGGGTAGTGTTGTTGAGGAGTAAGAGGAGGGTAGTGTTTTGGAGCAGGAAGAGGAGGGTAGTGTTGTAAATGAGAAAGAGGAGGGTAGTGCTGTGGGGGAGGAAGAGGAGGGTAGTGTTGTAGAGGAGGAAGAGTAGGGTAGTGTTGTGGAGGAGGAAGAGTAAGGAAGTGTTGTGGAGGAAGAGGAGGAGGGTAGTTTTGTGGAGGAGGAAGAGGAGGGTAGTGCAGTGGAGGAGGAAGAGGAGGGTAGTGTTGTGGAGGAGGTTTCGGGGGGTAGTGCTGTGGAGGAGGAAGACTAGGGTAGTGCAGTGGAGGAAGAAGAGGAGGGCAGTGTTGTGGAGGAGGAAGAGTAGGGTAGTGTTGTGGAAGAGGAAGAGGAGGGTAGTGTTGTAGAGAAGGAAGAGGAAATTAGATTTGTGGAGGACTAAGAGGAGGGAAGTGCTGTGGAGGAGGAAGAGGAGGGAAGTGCTGTGGAGGAGGAAGAGGAGGGTTGTGTTGTAAAGGAGGAAGAGGAGGGTAGTTTTGTGGAGGAGGAAGAGAAGGGTAGTGCTGTGGAGGAGGAAGAGGAGGGTAGGGTTGTGGAGGAGGAAGAGGAGGGTAGTGTTGTGGAGGAGGAAGAGGAGGTTAGTGCTGTGGAAGAGGAAGAGGAGGGTAGTGCTGTGGAGGAGAAAGAGGAGGGTAGTGCTGTGGAGGAGGAAGAGGAGGGTAGTGTTGTGGAGGAGGAAGAGGTGGGTAGTTTTTTGGAGGAGGAAGAGGAGGGGTAGTGTTTTTGAGGAGGAAGAGGAGGGTAGTGTTGTGGAGGAGGAAGAGGAGGGTAGTTTTGCGGAGGAAGAAGAGGAGGGTAGTGTTGTGGGGGAGGAAGAGAAGGGTAGTGCTGTGGAGGAGGAAGAGGAGGGTAGTGTTGTGGAGGAGGAAGAGGAGGGTAGTGTTGTGGAGGAGGAAGAGGAGGGTAGTGTTGTGTAGTAAGAGAAGGAGGGAAGTGTTGCTGAGGTGGAAGAGGAAGGTAGTGTTGTGGAGAAGGAAGAGGAGGGTAGTGTTGTAAAGGAGAAAGAGGAGGGTAGTTTTGTGGAGGAGGAAGAGAAGGGTAGTGCTGTGGAGGAGGAAGAGGAGGGTAGGGTTGTGGAGGAGGAAAAGGAGGGTAGTGTTGTGGAAAAGGAAGAGGAGGGTAGTGCTGTGGAGGAGGAGAGGAGGTTAGTTCTGTGGAGGAGGAAGAGGAGGGTAGTGCTGTGGAAGAGGAAGAGGAGGGTAGTGTTGTGGAGGAGGAAGAGAAGGGTAGTGCTGTGGAGGAGGAAGAGGAGGGTAGGGTTGTGGAGGAGGAAGAGGAGGGTAGTGTTGTGGAGGAGGAAGAGGAGGCTAGTGTTGTGTAGGAAGAGAAGGAGGGAAGTGTTGCTGAGGTGGAAGAGGAAGGTAGTGTTGTGGAGAAGGAAGAGGAGGGTAGTGTTGTGGAGGAGGAAGAGGAGGGTAGTGCTGTGGAGGAGGAAAAGGAAGGTAGTGTTGTGGAGGAGGAAAAGGAGGGTAGTGTTGTGGAGGAGGAAGAGGAGGGTAGTGCTGTGGAGGAGGAAGAGGAGGGTAGTTCTGTGGAGGAGGAAGAGGAGGGTAGTGCTGTGGAGGAGGAAGAGGAGGGTAGTGTTGTGGAGGAGGAAGAGGAGGGTAGTGTTGTGGAGGAGGAAGAGGAGGGTAGTGTTGTGTAGGAAGAGAAGGAGGGAAGTGTTGCTGAGGTGGAAGAGGAAGGTAGTGTTGTGGAGAAGGAAGAGGAGGGTAGTGTTGTGGAGGAGGAAGAGGAGGGTAGTGCTGTGGAGGAGGAAAAGGAGGGTAGTGTTGTGGAGGAGAAAGAGGAGGGTAGTGTTGTAAAGGAGGAAGAGGCGTGTAGTTTTGTGGAAGAGGAAGAGAAGGGTAGTGCTGTGGAGGAGGAAGAGGAGGGTAGGGTTGTGGAGGAGGAAGAGGAGGGTAGTGTTGTGGAGGAGGAGGGTAGTGTTGTGGAAGAGGAAGAGGAGGGTAGTGTTGTGGAGGAGGAAGCGGAGGGTAGTGTTGTGAAGGAGGAAGAGGAGGGTAGTGTTGTGGAGGAAGAGGAGGAGGGAAGTGTTGCTGAGGTGGAAGAGGAAGGTAGTGTTGTGGAGGAGGAAGAGGAGGTTAGTGCTGTGGAGGAGGAAGAGGAGGGTAGTGCTGTGGAGGAGAAAGAGGAGGGTAGTGCTGTGGAGGAGGAAGAGGAGGGTAGTGTTGTGGAGGAGGAAGAGGTGGGTAGTTTTGTGGAGGAGGAAGAGGAGGGGTAGTGTTTTTGAGGAGGAAGAGGAGGGTAGTGTTGTGGAGGAGGAAGAGGAGGGTAGTTTTGTGGAGGAAGAAGAGGAGGGTAGTGTTGTGGGGGAGGAAGAGAAGGGTAGTGCTGTGGAGGAGGATGAGGAGGGCAGTGTTGTGGAGGAGGAAGAGGAGGGTAGTGTTGTGGAGGAGGAAGAGGAGGGTAGTGTTGTGTAGGAAGAGAAGGAGGGAAGTGTTGCTGAGGTGGAAGAGGAAGGTAGTGTTGTGGAGAAGGAAGAGGAGGGTAGTGTTGTGGAGAAGGAAGAGGAGGGTAGTGCTGTGGAGGAGGAAGAGGAGGGTAGTGTTGAAAAGGAGGAAGAGGCGTGTAGTTTTGTGGAGGAGGAAGAGAAGGGTAGTGCTGTGGAGGAGGAAGAGGAGGGTAGGGTTGTGGAGGAGGAAGAGGAGGGTAGTGTTGTAAAGGAGGAAGAGGCGTGTAGTTTTGTGGAGGAGGAAGAGAAGGGTAGTGCTGTGGAGGAGGAAGAGGAGGGTAGGGTTGTGGAGGAGGAAGAGGAGGGTAGTGTTGTGGAGGAGTAGGGTAGTGTTGTGGAAGAGGAAGAGGAGGGTAGTGTTGTGGAGGAGGAAGCGGAGGGTAGTGTTGTGAAGGAGGAAGAGGAGGGTAGTGTTGTGGAGGAAGAGGAAGAGGGAAGTGTTGCTGAGGTGGAAGAGGAAGGTTGTGTTGTGGAAGAGGAAGAGGAGGGTAGTGTTGTGGAGGAGGAAGAGGAGGTTAGTGCTGTGGAAGAGGAAGAGGAGGGTAGTGCTGTGGAGGAGAAAGAGGAGGGTATGTCTGTGGAGGAGGAAGAGGAGGGAAGTGTTGTGGAGGAGGAAGAGGTGGGTAGTTTTTTTGAGGAGGAAGAGGAGGGGTAGTGTTTTTGAGGAGGAAGAGGAGGGTAGTGTTGTGGAGGAGGAAGAGGAGGGTAGTTTTGCGGAGGAAGAAGAGGAGGGTAGTGTTGTGGGGGAGGAAGAGAAGGGTAGTGCTGCGGAGGAGGAAGAGGAGGGTAGTGTTGTGGAGGAGGAAGAGGAGGGTAAGTGTTGTGGAGGAGGAAGAGGAGGGTAGTGTTGTGTAGTAAGAGAAGGAGGGAAGTGTTGCTGAGGTGGAAGAGGAAGGTAGTGTTGTGGAGAAGGAAGAGGTGGGTAGTGTTGTAAAGGAGAAAGAGGAGGGTAGTTTTGTGGAGGAGGAAGAGAAGGGTAGTGCTGTGGAGGAGGAAGAGGAGGGTAGGGTTGTGGAGGAGGAAGAGGAGGGTAGTGTTGTGGAAGAGGAAGAGGAGGGTTGTGTTGTGGGGTAGGAAGAGGAGGGAAGTGTTCTGGAGGAGGAGAAGGAGGGTAGTGTTGTGGAGGTGGAAGATGAGAGTAGTGTTGTGGAGGAGGAGGAGGGTTGTGTTGAGGAGGACGAAGAGAAGGGTAGTGTTGTGGAGGAGGAAGAGGTGGGTAGTGTTGTGGAGAAGGAGGAGGAGGAGGAGGAGGAGGAGGGTAGTGTTGTGGAAGAGGAAGAGGAGGGTAGTGTAGTGGAGGAAGAGGAGGAAGGAAGTGTTGTGGAGGAAGAAGAGGAGGGTAGTGTCGTGGAGGAGGAAGAGGAGGGTTGTGTTGTGGGGGAGGAAGAGGAAGGAAGTGTTTTGGAGGAGGAGAAGGAGGGTAGTGAAGTGGAGGTGGAAGAGGAGGGTAGTGTTGTTGAGGAGTAAGAGGAGGGTAGTGTTTTGGAGCAGGAAGAGGAGGGTAGTGTTGTAAATGAGAAAGAGGAGGGTAGTGCTGTGGGGGAGGAAGAGGAGGGTAGTGTTGTAGAGGAGGAAGAGTAGGGTAGTGTTGTGGAGGAGGAAGAGTAAGGAAGTGTTGTGGAGGAAGAGGAGGAGGGTAGTTTTGTGGAGGAGGAAGAGGAGGGTAGTGCAGTGGAGGAGGAAGAGGAGGGTAGTGTTGTGGAGGAGGTTTCGGGGGGTAGTGCTGTGGAGGAGGAAGACTAGGGTAGTGCAGTGGAGGAAGAAGAGGAGGGCAGTGTTGTGGAGGAGGAAGAGTAGGGTAGTGTTGTGGAAGAGGAAGAGGAGGGTAGTGTTGTAGAGAAGGAAGAGGAAATTAGATTTGTGGAGGACGAAGAGGAGGGAAGTGCTGTGGAGGAGGAAGAGGAGGGAAGTGCTGTGGAGGAGGAAGAGGAGGGAAGTGCTGTGGAGGAGGAAGAGGAGGGTTGTGTTGTAAAGGAGGAAGAGGAGGGTAGTTTTGTGGAGGAGGAAGAGAAGGGTAGTGCTGTGGAGGAGGAAGAGGAGGGTAGGGTTGTGGAGGAGGAAGAGGAGGGTAGTGTTGTGGAGGAGGAAGAGGAGGTTAGTGCTGTGGAAGAGGAAGAGGAGGGTAGTGCTGTGGAGGAGAAAGAGGAGGGTAGTGCTGTGGAGGAGGAAGAGGAGGGTAGTGTTGTGGAGGAGGAAGAGGTGGGTAGTTTTTTGGAGGAGGAAGAGGAGGGGTAGTGTTTTTGAGGAGGAAGAGGAGGGTAGTGTTGTGGAGGAGGAAGAGGAGGGTAGTTTTGCGGAGGAAGAAGAGGAGGGTAGTGTTGTGGGGGAGGAAGAGAAGGGTAGTGCTGTGGAGGAGGAAGAGGAGGGTAGTGTTGTGGAGGAGGAAGAGGAGGGTAGTGTTGTGGAGGAGGAAGAGGAGGGTAGTGTTGTGTAGTAAGAGAAGGAGGGAAGTGTTGCTGAGGTGGAAGAGGAAGGTAGTGTTGTGGAGAAGGAAGAGGAGGGTAGTGTTGTAAAGGAGAAAGAGGAGGGTAGTTTTGTGGAGGAGGAAGAGAAGGGTAGTGCTGTGGAGGAGGAAGAGGAGGGTAGGGTTGTGGAGGAGGAAAAGGAGGGTAGTGTTGTGGAAAAGGAAGAGGAGGGTAGTGCTGTGGAGGAGGAGAGGAGGTTAGTTCTGTGGAGGAGGAAGAGGAGGGTAGTGCTGTGGAAGAGGAAGAGGAGGGTAGTGTTGTGGAGGAGGAAGAGAAGGGTAGTGCTGTGGAGGAGGAAGAGGAGGGTAGGGTTGTGGAGGAGGAAGAGGAGGGTAGTGTTGTGGAGGAGGAAGAGGAGGGTAGTGTTGTGTAGGAAGAGAAGGAGGGAAGTGTTGCTGAGGTGGAAGAGGAAGGTAGTGTTGTGGAGAAGGAAGAGGAGGGTAGTGTTGTGGAGGAGGAAGAGGAGGGTAGTGCTGTGGAGGAGGAAAAGGAAGGTAGTGTTGTGGAGGAGGAAAAGGAGGGTAGTGTTGTGGAGGAGGAAGAGGAGGGTAGTGCTGTGGAGGAGGAAGAGGAGGGTAGTTCTGTGGAGGAGGAAGAGGAGGGTAGTGCTGTGGAGGAGGAAGAGGAGGGTAGTGTTGTGGAGGAGGAAGAGGAGGGTAGTGTTGTGGAGGAGGAAGAGGAGGGTAGTGTTGTGTAGGAAGAGAAGGAGGGAAGTGTTGCTGAGGTGGAAGAGGAAGGTAGTGTTGTGGAGAAGGAAGAGGAGGGTAGTGTTGTGGAGGAGGAAGAGGAGGGTAGTGCTGTGGAGGAGGAAAAGGAGGGTAGTGTTGTGGAGGAGAAAGAGGAGGGTAGTGTTGTAAAGGAGGAAGAGGCGTGTAGTTTTGTGGAAGAGGAAGAGAAGGGTAGTGCTGTGGAGGAGGAAGAGGAGGGTAGGGTTGTGGAGGAGGAAGAGGAGGGTAGTGTTGTGGAGGAGGAGGGTAGTGTTGTGGAAGAGGAAGAGGAGGGTAGTGTTGTGGAGGAGGAAGCGGAGGGTAGTGTTGTGAAGGAGGAAGAGGAGGGTAGTGTTGTGGAGGAAGAGGAGGAGGGAAGTGTTGCTGAGGTGGAAGAGGAAGGTAGTGTTGTGGAGGAGGAAGAGGAGGTTAGTGCTGTGGAGGAGGAAGAGGAGGGTAGTGCTGTGGAGGAGAAAGAGGAGGGTAGTGCTGTGGAGGAGGAAGAGGAGGGTAGTGTTGTGGAGGAGGAAGAGGTGGGTAGTTTTGTGGAGGAGGAAGAGGAGGGGTAGTGTTTTTGAGGAGGAAGAGGAGGGTAGTGTTGTGGAGGAGGAAGAGGAGGGTAGTTTTGTGGAGGAAGAAGAGGAGGGTAGTGTTGTGGGGGAGGAAGAGAAGGGTAGTGCTGTGGAGGAGGATGAGGAGGGCAGTGTTGTGGAGGAGGAAGAGGAGGGTAGTGTTGTGGAGGAGGAAGAGGAGGGTAGTGTTGTGTAGGAAGAGAAGGAGGGAAGTGTTGCTGAGGTGGAAGAGGAAGGTAGTGTTGTGGAGAAGGAAGAGGAGGGTAGTGTTGTGGAGAAGGAAGAGGAGGGTAGTGCTGTGGAGGAGGAAGAGGAGGGTAGTGTTGAAAAGGAGGAAGAGGCGTGTAGTTTTGTGGAGGAGGAAGAGAAGGGTAGTGCTGTGGAGGAGGAAAAGGAGGGTAGGGTTGTGGAGGAGGAAGAGGAGGGTAGTGTTGTAAAGGAGGAAGAGGCGTGTAGTTTTGTGGAGGAGGAAGAGAAGGGTAGTGCTGTGGAGGAGGAAGAGGAGGGTAGGGTTGTGGAGGAGGAAGAGGAGGGTAGTGTTGTGGAGGAGTAGGGTAGTGTTGTGGAAGAGGAAGAGGAGGGTAGTGTTGTGGAGGAGGAAGCGGAGGGTAGTGTTGTGAAGGAGGAAGAGGAGGGTAGTGTTGTGGAGGAAGAGGAAGAGGGAAGTGTTGCTGAGGTGGAAGAGGAAGGTTGTGTTGTGGAAGAGGAAGAGGAGGGTAGTGTTGTGGAGGAGGAAGAGGAGGTTAGTGCTGTGGAAGAGGAAGAGGAGGGTAGTGCTGTGGAGGAGAAAGAGGAGGGGAGTGCTGTGGAGGAGGAAGAGGAGGGCAGTGTTGTGGAGGAGGAAGAGGTGGGTAGTTTTTTGGAGGAGGAAGAGGAGGGGTAGTGTTTTTGAGGAGGAAGAGGAGGGTAGTGTTGTGGAGGAGGAAGAGGAGGGTAGTTTTGCGGAGGAAGAAGAGGAGGGTAGTGTTGTGGGGGAGGAAGAGAAGGGTAGTGCTGCGGAGGAGGAACAGGAGGGTAGTGTTGTGGAGGAGGAAGAGGAGGGTAAGTGTTGTGGAGGAGGAAGAGGAGGGTAGTGTTGTGTAGTAAGAGAAGGAGGGAAGTGTTGCTGAGGTGGAAGAGGAAGGTAGTGTTGTGGAGAAGGAAGAGGAGGGTAGTGTTGTAAAGGAGAAAGAGGAGGGTAGTTTTGTGGAGGAGGAAGAGAAGGGTAGTGCTGTGGAGGAGGAAGAGGAGGGTAGGGTTGTGGAGGAGGAAAAGGAGGGTAGTGTTGTGGAAAAGGAAGAGGAGGGTAGTGCTGTGGAGGAGGAGCGGAGGTTAGTTCTGTGGAGGAGGAAGAGGAGGGTAGTGCTGTGGAGGAGGAAGAGGAGGGTAGTGTTGTGGAGGAGGAAGAGAAGGGTAGTGCTGTGGAGGAGGATGAGGAGGGTAGGGTTGTGGAGGAGGAAGAGGAGGGTAGTGTTGTGGAGGAGGAAGAGGAGGGTAGTGTTGTGTAGGAAGAGAAGGAGGGAAGTGTTGCTGAGGTGGAAGAGGAAGGTAGTGTTGTGGAGAATGAAGAGGAGGGTAGTGTTGTGGAGGAGGAAGAGGAGGGTAGTGCTGTGGAGGAGGAAAAGGAAGGTAGTGTTGTGGAGGAGGAAAAGGAGGGTAGTGTTGTGGAGGAGGAAGAGGAGGGTAGTGCTGTGGAGGAGGAAGAGGAGGGTAGTTCTGTGGAGGAGGAAGAGGTGGGTAGTGTTGTGGAGGAGGAAGAGGAGGGTAGTGTTGTGGAGGAGGAAGAGGAGGGTAGTGTTGTGGAGGAGGAAGAGGAGGGTAGTGTTGTGTAGGAAGAGAAGGAGGGAAGTGTTGCTGAGGTGGAAGAGGAAGGTAGTGTTGTGGAGAAGGAAGAGGAGGGTAGTGTTGTGGAGGAGGAAGAGGAGGGTAGTGCTGTGGAGGAGGAAAAGGAGGGTAGTGTTATGGAGGAGGAAGAGGAGGGTAGTGTTGTAAAGTAGGAAGAGGCGTGTAGTTTTGTGGAAGAGGAAGAGACGGGTAGTGCTGTGGAGGAGGAAGAGGAGGGTAGGGTTGTGGAGGAGGAAGAGGAGGGTAGTGTTGTGGAGGAGGAGGGTAGTGTTGTGGAAGAGGAAGAGGAAGGTAGTGTTGTGGAGGAGGAAGCGGAGGGTAGTGTTGTGAAGGAGGAAGAGGAGGGTAGTGTTGTGGAGGAAGAGGAGGAGGGAAGTGTTGCTGAGGTGGAAGAGGAAGGTAGTGTTGTGGAGGAGGAAGAGGAGGTTAGTGCTGTGGAGGAGGAAGAGGAGGGTAGTGCTGTGGAGGAGAAAGAGGAGGGTAGTGCTGTGGAGGAGGAAGAGGAGGGTAGTGTTGTGGAGGAGGAAGAGGTGGGTAGTTTTGTGGAGGAGGAAGAGGAGGGGTAGTGTTTTTGAGGAGGAAGAGGAGGGTAGTGTTGTGGAGGAGGAAGAGGAGGGTAGTTTTGTGGAGGAAGAAGAGGAGGGTAGTGTTGTGGGGGAGGAAGAGAAGGGTAGTGCTGTGGAGGAGGAAGAGGAGGGTAGTGTTGTGGAGGAGAAAGAGGAGGGTAGTGTTGTGGAGGAAGAAGAGGAGGGTAGTGTTGTGTAGGAAGAGAAGGAGGGAAGTGTTGCTGAGGTGGAAGAGGAAGGTAGTGTTGTGGAGAAGGAAGAGGAGGGTAGTGTTGTGGAGAAGGAAGAGGAGGGTAGTGCTGTGGAGGAGGAAGAGGAGGGTAGTGTTGTAAAGGAGGAAGAGGCGTGTAGTTTTGTGGAGGAGGAAGAGAAGGGTAGTGCTGTGGAGGAGGAAGAGGAGGGTAGGGTTGTGGAGGAAGAAGAAGAGGGTAGTGTTGTAAAGGAGGAAGAGGCGTGTAGTTTTGTGGAGGAGGAAGAGAAGGGTAGTGCTGTGGAGGAGGAAGAGGAGGGTAGGGTTGTGGAGGAGGAAGAGGAGGGTAGTGTTGTGGAGGAGGAGGGTAGTGTTGTGGAAGAGGAAGAGGAGGGTAGTGTTGTGGAGGAGGAAGCGGAGGGTAGTGTTGTGAAGGAGGAAGAGGAGGGTAGTGTTGTGGAGGAAGAGGAGGAGGGAAGTGTTGCTGAGGTGGAAGAGGAAGGTAGTGTTGTGGAGGAGGAAGAGGAGGTTAGTGCTGTGGAGGAGGAAGAGGAGGGTAGTGCTGTGGAGGAGAAAGAGGAGGGTAGTGCTGTGGAGGAGGAAGAGGACGGTAGTGTTGTGGAGGAGGAAGAGGTGGGTAGTTTTGTGGAGGAGGAAGAGGAGGGGTAGTGTTTTTGAGGAGGAAGAGGAGGGTAGTGTTGTGGAGGAGGAAGAGGAGGGTAGTTTTGTGGAGGAAGAAGAGGAGGGTAGTGTTGTGGGGGAGGAAGAGAAGGGTAGTGCTGTGGAGGAGGATGAGGAGGGTAGTGTTGTGGAGGAGGAAGAGGAGGGTAGTGTTGTGGAGGAGGAAGAGGAGGGTAGTGTTGTGTAGGAAGAGAAGGAGGGAAGTGTTGCTGAGGTGGAAGAGGAAGGTAGTGTTGTGGAGAAGGAAGAGGAGGGTAGTGTTGTGGAGAAGGAAGAGGAGGGTAGTGCTGTGGAGGAGGAAGAGGAGGGTAGTGTTGAAAAGGAGGAAGAGGCGTGTAGTTTTGTGGAGGAGGAAGAGAAGGGTAGTGCTGTGGAGGAGGAAGAGGAGGGTAGGGTTGTGGAGGAGGAAGAGGAGGGTAGTGTTGTAAAGGAGGAAGAGGCGTGTAGTTTTGTGGAGGAGGAAGAGAAGGGTAGTGCTGTGGAGGAGGAAGAGGAGGGTAGGGTTGTGGAGGAGGAAGAGGAGGGTAGTGTTGTGGAGGAGTAGGGTAGTGTTGTGGAAGAGGAAGAGGAGGGTAGTGTTGTGGAGGAGGAAGCGGAGGGTAGTGTTGTGAAGGAGGAAGAGGAGGGTAGTGTTGTGGAGGAAGAGGAAGAGGGAAGTGTTGCTGAGGTGGAAGAGGAAGGTTGTGTTGTGGAAGAGGAAGAGGAGGGTAGTGTTGTGGAGGAGGAAGAGGAGGTTAGTGCTGTGGAAGAGGAAGAGGAGGGTAGTGCTGTGGAGGAGAAAGAGGAGGGTAGTGCTGTGGAGGAGGAAGAGGAGGGTAGTGTTGTGGAGGAGGAAGAGGTGGGTAGTTTTTTGGAGGAGGAAGAGGAGGGGTAGTGTTTTTGAGGAGGAAGTGGAGGGTAGTGTTGTGGAGGAGGAAGAGGAGGGTAGTTTTGCGGAGGAAGAAGAGGAGGGTAGTGTTGTGGGGGAGGAAGAGAAGGGTAGTGCTGCGGAGGAGGAAGAGGAGGGTAGTGTTGTGGAGGAGGAAGAGGAGGGTAAGTGTTGTGGAGGAGGAAGAGGAGGGTAGTGTTGTGTAGTAAGAGAAGGAGGGAAGTGTTGCTGAGGTGGAAGAGGAAGGTAGTGTTGTGGAGAAGGAAGAGGAGGGTAGTGTTGTAAAGGAGAAAGAGGAGGGTAGTTTTGTGGAGGAGGAAGAGAAGGGTAGTGCTGTGGAGGAGGAAGAGGAGGGTAGGGTTGTGGAGGAGGAAAAGGAGGGTAGTGTTGTGGAAAAGGAAGAGGAGGGTAGTGCTGTGGAGGAGGAGAGGAGGTTAGTTCTGTGGAGGAGGAAGAGGAGGGTAGTGCTGTGGAGGAGGAAGAGGAGGGTAGTGTTGTGGAGGAGGAAGAGAAGGGTAGTGCTGTGGAGGAGGATGAGGAGGGTAGGGTTGTGGAGGAGGAAGAGGAGGGTAGTGTTGTGGAGGAGGAAGAGGAGGGTAGTGTTGTGTAGGAAGAGAAGGAGGGAAGTGTTGCTGAGGTGGAAGAGGAAGGTAGTGTTGTGGAGAAGGAAGAGGAGGGTAGTGTTGTGGAGGAGGAAGAGGAGGGTAGTGCTGTGGAGGAGGAAAAGGAAGGTAGTGTTGTGGAGGAGGAAAAGGAGGGTAGTGTTGTGGAGGAGGAAGAGGAGGGTAGTGCTGTGGAGGAGGAAGAGGAGGGTAGTGTTGTGTAGGAAGAGAAGGAGGGAAGTGTTGCTGAGGTGGAAGAGGAAGGTAGTGTTGTGGAGAAGGAAGAGGAGGGTAGTGTTGTGGAGGAGGAAGAGGAGGGTAGTGCTGTGGAGGAGGAAAAGGAGGGTAGTGTTATGGAGGAGGAAGAGGAGGGTAGTGTTGTAAAGTAGGAAGAGGCGTGTAGTTTTGTGGAAGAGGAAGAGAAGGGTAGTGCTGTGGAGGAGGAAGAGGAGGGTAGGGTTGTGGAGGAGGAAGAGGAGGGTAGTGTTGTGGAGGAGGAGGGTAGTGTTGTGGAAGAGGAAGAGGAAGGTAGTGTTGTGGAGGAGGAAGCGGAGGGTAGTGTTGTGGAGGAGGAAGAGGAGGGTAGTGTTGTGGAGGAAGAGGAGGAGGGAAGTGTTGCTGAGGTGGAAGAGGAAGGTAGTGTTGTGGAGGAGGAAGAGGAGGTTAGTGCTGTGGAGGAGGAAGAGGAGGGTAGTGCTGTGGAGGAGAAAGAGGAGGGTAGTGCTGTGGAGGAGGAAGAGGAGGGTAGTGTTGTGGAGGAGGAAGAGGTGGGTAGTTTTGTGGAGGAGGAAGAGGAGGGGTAGTGTTTTTGAGGAGGAAGAGGAGGGTAGTGTTGTGGAGGAGGAAGAGGAGGGTAGTTTTGTGGAGGAAGAAGAGGAGGGTAGTGTTGTGGGGGAGGAAGAGAAGGGTAGTGCTGTGGAGGAGGAAGAGGAGGGTAGTGTTGTGGAGGAGAAAGAGGAGGGTAGTGTTGTGGAGGAAGAAGAGGAGGGTAGTGTTGTGTAGGAAGAGAAGGAGGGAAGTGTTGCTGAGGTGGAAGAGGAAGGTAGTGTTGTGGAGAAGGAAGAGGAGGGTAGTGTTGTGGAGAAGGAAGAGGAGGGTAGTGCTGTGGAGGAGGAAGAGGAGGGTAGTGTTGTAAAGGAGGAAGAGGCGGGTAGTTTTGTGGAGGAGGAAGAGAAGGGTAGTGCTGTGGAGGAGGAAGAGGAGGGTAGGGTTGTGGAGGAAGAAGAAGAGGGTAGTGTTGTAAAGGAGGAAGAGGCGTGTAGTTTTGTGGAGGAGGAAGAGAAGGGTAGTGCTGTGGAGGAGGAAGAGGAGGGTAGGGTTGTGGAGGAGGAAGAGGAGGGTAGTGTTGTGGAGGAGGAGGGTAGTGTTGTGGAAGAGGAAGAGGAGGGTAGTGTTGTGGAGGAGGAAGCGGAGGGTAGTGTTGTGAAGGAGGAAGAGGAGGGTAGTGTTGTGGAGGAAGAGGAGGAGGGAAGTGTTGCTGAGGTGGAATAGGAAGGTTGTGTTGTGGAAGAGGAAGAGGAGGGTAGTGTTTTGGAGGAGGAAGAGGAGGGTAGTGCAGTGTAGGAGGAAGGGGAGGGTAGTGTTGTGGAGGAGGAAGAGGAGGGTAGTGTTGTGGAGGAGGAAGAGGTGGGTAGTGTTGTGTAAGAAGATGAACAGGGAAGTGTTGTTGAGGAGGAAGAGGAAGGTCGTGTTGTGGAGGAGGAGGATTAGGAGGAGGGAAGTTTTGTGCAGGAGGAAGAAGAGGGTAGTGTTGTGGAGGAGGAGGAAAAGGGAAGTGTTGTAGAGAAGGAAGTGGAGGGGAGTGTTGTGGAGGAGGAGGAGGATGTTGTGTAGTGGAGGAGGAAGAGGAAGGTAGTGTTGTGGTGGAGGAAGAGGAGGATAGTGTTGTGGAGGAAGAAGAGGGTTGTGTTGTGGAGAAGGAAGAAGAGGGTTGTGTTGTGGAGGAGGAGGAGGAGGAGGAGGAGGAGGGTAGTGTTGTGGAGGAGGAAGAGGAGGGTTGGGTTGAAGAGGAGTAAGAGGAGAGTATTGTTGTGGAGGAGGAAGAGGAGGGTTGTGTTGTGGAGGAGAAGGAGAAGGGTAGTGTTGTGGAAGAGGAAGAGGAGGGTAGTGTTGTAGAGGAAGAGGAGGGTTGTGTTGTGGAGGGGGAAGAGGAGGGTAGTGTTGTGGAAGAGGAGGGTAGTGTCTTGGAGGAGGAAGAGGACGGAAGTGTTGTGGAGGAGGAGGAGGGTTGTGTTGAGGAGGATGAAGAGAAGGGTAGTGTGCGGAGGAGGAAGAGGTGGGTAGTGTTGTGGAGGAGGAAGAGGAGGGTATGGTTGTGGAGGAGAAGGGTAGTGTTGTGTAGGAGGAATAGGTGGGTAGTGTTGTGGAGGAGGAGGAGGAGGAGGAGGAGGGTAGTGTTGTGGAAGAGGAAGAGGAGGGTAGTGTTGTAGAGGAGGAAGATTAGGGTAGTAATGTAGAGGAGGAAGAGGAGTGTAGTGTTGTAGAGGAGGAAGAGGAGAGTAGTGTTGTAAAGAAGAAAGAGGAGGGTAGTTTTGTGGAGGAGGAAGAGGAGGGTAGTGCTGTGGAGGAGGAAGAGGAGGATAGTGTTGTGGAGGAGGAAGAGGAGGATAGTGTTGTTGAGGAGGAAGAAGAGGGTAGTGTTGTAGAGGAAGAGGAGGGTTGTGTTGTGGAGGAGGAAGAGGAGGGTAGTGTTGTGGAGGAGGAAGAGGAGGGTAGTGTTGTGGAGGAGAAGGGTAGTGTCGTGGAGGAGGAGGAATAGAGAAGTGTTGTGGAGGAGGAGGAGGAGGAGGGAAGAGTTGTGGAGGAAGAAGAGGAGGGTAGTGTCGTGGAGGAGGAAGAGGAGGGTTGTGTTGTAAAGGAGGAAGAGGAGAGTAGTGTTGTAAATGAGGAAGAGGAGGGTAGTGCTGTGGCGGAGGAAGAGGAGGGTAGTGTTGTAGAGGAGGAAGAGTAGGATAGTGTTGAGGAGGAGGAAGAGTAAGGTAGTGTTGTGGAGGAAGAGGAGGAGGGTAGTTTTCTGGAGGAGGAAGAGGAGGGTAGTGTTGTGGAGGAGGAAGAGGAAGGTAGTGTTGTGGAGGAGGAAGAGGAGGGTAGTGTTTTGGAGGAGGAAGAGGAGGGTAGTGCAGTGTAGGAGGAAGGGGAGGGTAGTGTTGTGGAGGAGGAAGAGGAGGGTAGTGTTGTGGAGGAGGAAGAGGTGGGTAGTGTTGTGTAAGAAGATGAACAGGGAAGTGTTGTTGAAGAGGAAGAGGAAGGTCGTGTTGTGGAGGAGGAGGATTAGGAGGGAAGTTTTGTGCAGGAGGAAGAAAAGGGTAGTGTTGTGGAGGAGGAGGAAAAGGGAAGTGTTGTGGAGAAGGAAGAGGAGGGTAGTGTTGTAAAGGAGAAAGAAGAGGGTAGTTTTGTGGAGGAGGAAGAGAAGGGTAGTGCTGTGGAGGAGGAAGAGGAGGGTAGGGTTGTGGAGGAGGAAAAGGAGGGTAGTGTTGTGGAAAAGGAAGAGGAGGGTAGTGCTGTGGAGGAGGAGAGGAGGTTAGTTCTGTGGAGGAGGAAGAGGAGAGTAGTGCTGTGGAGGAGGAAGAGGAGGGTAGTGTTGTGGAGGAGGAAGAGAAGGGTAGTGCTGTGGAGGAGGATGAGGAGGGTAGGGTTGTGGAGGAGGAAGAGGAGGGTAGTGTTGTGGAGGAGGAAGAGGAGGGTAGTGTTGTGTAGGAAGAGAAGGAGGGAAGTGTTGCTGAGGTGGAAGAGGAAGGTAGTGTTGTGGAGAAGGAAGAGGAGGGTAGTGTTGTGGAGGAGGAAGAGGAGGGTAGTGCTGTGGAGGAGGAAAAGGAAGGTAGTGTTGTGGAGGAGGAAAAGGAGGGTAGTGTTGTGGAGGAGGAAGAGGAGGGTAGTGCTGTGGAGGAGGAAGAGGAGGGTAGTTCTGTGGAGGAGGAAGAGGAGGGTAGTGTTGTGGAGGAGGAAGAGGAGGGTAGTGTTGTGGAGGAGGAAGAGGAGGGTAGTGTTGTGGAGGAGGAAGAGGAGGGTTGTGTTGTGTAGGAAGAGAAGGAGGGAAGTGTTGCTGAGGTGGAAGAGGAAGGTAGTGTTGTGGAGAAGGAAGAGGAGGGTAGTGTTGTGGAGGAGGAAGAGGAGGGTAGTGCTGTGGAGGAGGAAAAGGAGGGTAGTGTTATGGAGGAGGAAGAGGAGGGTAGTGTTGTAAAGTAGGAAGAGGCGTGTAGTTTTGTGGAAGAGGAAGAGAAGGGTAGTGCTGTGGAGGAGGAAGAGGAGGGTAGGGTTGTGGAGGAGGAAGAGGAGGGTAGTGTTGTGGAGGAGGAGGGTAGTGTTGTGGAAGAGGAAGAGGAAGGTAGTGTTGTGGAGGAGGAAGCGGAGGGTAGTGTTGTGAAGGAGGAAGAGGAGGGTAGTGTTGTGGAGGAAGAGGAGGAGGGAAGTGTTGCTGAGGTGGAAGAGGAAGGTAGTGTTGTGGAGGAGGAAGAGGAGGTTAGTGCTGTGGAGGAGGAAGAGGAGGGTAGTGCTGTGGAGGAGAAAGAGGAGGGTAGTGCTGTGGAGGAGGAAGAGGAGGGTAGTGTTGTGGAGGAGGAAGAGGTGGGTAGTTTTGTGGAGGAGGAAGAGGAGGGGTAGTGTTTTTGAGGAGGAAGAGGAGGGTAGTGTTGTGGAGGAGGAAGAGGAGGGTAGTTTTGTGGAGGAAGAAGAGGAGGGTAGTGTTGTGGGGGAGGAAAAGAAGGGTAGTGCTGTGGAGGAGGAAGAGGAGGGTAGTGTTGTGGAGGAGAAAGAGGAGGGTAGTGTTGTGGAGGAAGAAGAGGAGGGTAGTGTTGTGTAGGAAGAGAAGGAGGGAAGTGTTGCTGAGGTGGAAGAGGAAGGTAGTGTTGTGGAGAAGGAAGAGGAGGGTAGTGTTGTGGAGAAGGAAGAGGAGGGTAGTGCTGTGGAGGAGGAAGAGGAGGGTAGTGTTGTAAAGGAGGAAGAGGCGTGTAGTTTTGTGGAGGAGGAAGAGAAGGGTAGTGCTGTGGAGGAGGAAGAGGAGGGTAGGGTTGTGGAGGAAGAAGAAGAGGGTAGTGTTGTAAAGGAGGAAGAGGCGTGTAGTTTTGTGGAGGAGGAAGAGAAGGGTAGTGCTGTGGAGGAGGAAGAGGAGGGTAGGGTTGTGGAGGAGGAAGAGGAGGGTAGTGTTGTGGAGGAGGAGGGTAGTGTTGTGGAAGAGGAAGAGGAGGGTAGTGTTGTGGAGGAGGAAGCGGAGGGTAGTGTTGTGAAGGAGGAAGAGGAGGGTAGTGTTGTGGAGGAAGAGGAGGAGGGAAGTGTTGCTGAGGTGGAAGAGGAAGGTTGTGTTGTGGAAGAGGAAGAGGAGGGTAGTGTTTTGGAGGAGGAAGAGGAGGGTAGTGCAGTGTAGGAGGAAGGGGAGGGTAGTGTTGTGGAGGAGGAAGAGGAGGGTAGTGTTGTGGAGGAGGAAGAGGTGGGTAGTGTTGTGTAAGAAGATGAACAGGGAAGTGTTGTTGAGGAGGAAGAGGAAGGTCGTGTTGTGGAGGAGGAGGATTAGGAGGAGGGAAGTTTTGTGCAGGAGGAAGAATAGGGTAGTGTTGTGGAGGAGGAGGAAAAGGGAAGTGTTGTAGAGAAGGAAGTGGAGGGGAGTGTTGTGGAGGAGGAGGAGGATGTTGTGTAGTGGAGGAGGAAGAGGAAGGTAGTGTTGTGGTGGAGGAAGAGGAGGATAGTGTTGTGGAGGAAGAAGAGGGTTGTGTTGTGGAGAAGGAAGAAGAGGGTTGTGTTGTGGAGGAGGAGGAGGAGGAGGAGGGTAGTGTTGTGGAGGAGGAAGAGGAGGGTTGGGTTGAAGAGGAGTAAGAGGAGAGTATTGTTGTGGAGGAGGAAGAGGAGGGTTGTGTTGTGGAGGAGAAGGAGAAGGGTAGTGTTGTGGAAGAGGAAGAGGAGGGTAGTGTTGTAGAGGAAGAGGAGGGTTGTGTTGTGGAGGGGGAAGAGGAGGGTAGTGTTGTGGAAGAGGAGGGTAGTGTCTTGGAGGAGGAAGAGGACGGAAGTGTTGTGGAGGAGGAGGAGGAGGAGGAGGGAAGTGTTGTGGAGGAGGAAGAGGAGGGTAGTGTTGTGGAAGAGGAAGAGTAGGGTTGTGTTGTGGGGTAGGAAGAGGAGGGAAGTGTTTTGGAGGAGGAGAAGGAGGGTAGTGTTGTGTAGGTGGAAGATGAGGGTAGTGTTGTGGAGGAGGAGGAGGGTTGTGTTGAGGAGGATGAAGAGAAGGGTAGTGTGCGGAGGAGGAAGAGGTGGGTAGTGTTGTGGAGGAGGAAGAGGAGGGTATGGTTGTGGAGGAGAAGGGTAGTGTTGTGTAGGAGGAATAGGTGGGTAGTGTTGTGGAGGAGGAGGAGGAGGAGGAGGAGGGTATTGTTGTGGAAGAGGAAGAGGAGGGTAGTGTTGTAGAGGAGGAAGATTAGGGTAGTAATGTAGAGGAGGAAGAGGAGTGTAGTGTTGTAGAGGAGGAAGAGGAGAGTAGTGTTGTAAAGAAGAAAGAGGAGGGTAGTTTTGTGGAGGAGGAAGAGGAGGGTAGTGCTGTGGAGGAGGAAGAGGAGGATAGTGTTGTGGAGGAGGAAGAGGAGGATAGTGTTGTTGAGGAGGAAGAAGAGGGTAGTGTTGTAGAGGAAGAGGAGGGTTGTGTTGTGGAGGAGGAAGAGGAGGGTAGTGTTGTGGAGGAGGAAGAGGAGGGTAGTGTTGTGGAGGAGAAGGGTAGTGTCGTGGAGGAGGAGGAATAGAGAAGTGTTGTGGAGGAGGAGGAGGAGGAGGAGGAGGGAAGAGTTGTGGAGGAAGAAGAGGAGGGTAGTGTCGTGGAGGAGGAAGAGGAGGGTTGTGTTGTAAAGGAGGAAGAGGAGAGTAGTGTTGTAAATGAGGAAGAGGAGGGTAGTGCTGTGGCGGAGGAAGAGGAGGGTAGTGTTGTAGAGGAGGAAGAGTAGGATAGTGTTGAGGAGGAGGAAGAGTAAGGTAGTGTTGTGGAGGAAGAGGAGGAGGGTAGTTTTCTGGAGGAGGAAGAGGAGGGTAGTGTTGTGGAGGAGGAAGAGGAAGGTAGTGTTGTGGAGGAGGAAGAGGAGGGTAGTGTTTTGGAGGAGGAAGAGGAGGGTAGTGCAGTGTAGGAGGAAGGGGAGGGTAGTGTTGTGGAGGAGGAAGAGGAGGGTAGTGTTGTGGAGGAGGAAGAGGTGGGTAGTGTTGTGTAAGAAGATGAACAGGGAAGTGTTGTTGAAGAGGAAGAGGAAGGTCGTGTTGTGGAGGAGGAGGATTAGGAGGGAAGTTTTGTGCAGGAGGAAGAAAAGGGTAGTGTTGTGGAGGAGGAGGAAAAGGGAAGTGTTGTAGAGAAGGAAGTGGAGGGGAGTGTTGTGGAGGAGGAGGAGGATGTTGTGTAGTGGAGAGGAAGAGGAAGGTAGTGTTGTGGTGGAGGAAGAGGAGGATAGTGTGGTGGAGGAAGAAGAGGGTTGTGTTGTGGAGGGGGAAGAGGAGGGTAGTGTTGTGGAAGAGGAGGGTAGTGTCTTGGAGGAGGAAGAGGACGGAAGTGTTGTGGAGGAGGAGGAGGAGGGAAGTGTTGTGGAGGAGGAAGAGGAGGGTAGTGTTGTGGAAGAGGAAGAGGAGGGTTGTGTTGTGGGGTAGGAAGAGGAGGGAAGTGTTTTGGAGGAGGAGAAGGAGGGTACTGTTGTGTAGGTGGAAGATGAGGGTAGTGTTGTGGAGGAGGAGGAGGGTTGTGTTGAGGAGGATGAAGAGAAGGGTAGTGTTGCGGAGGAGGAAGAGGTGGGTAGTTTTGTGGAGGAGGAAGAGGAGGGTATGGTTGTGGAGGAGAAGGGTAGTGTTGTGTAGGAGGAATAGGTGGGTAGTGTTGTGGAGGAGGAGGAGGAGGAGGAGGGTAGTGTTGTGGAAGAGGAAGAGGAGGGTAGTGTTGTAGAGGAGGAAGATTAGGGTAGTAATGTAGAGGAGGAAGAGGAGTGTAGTGTTGTAGAGGAGGAAGAGGAGAGTAGTGTTGTAAAGAAGAAAGAGGAGGGTAGTTTTGTGGAGGAGGAAGAGGAGGGTAGTGCTGTGGAGGAGGAAGAGGAGGATAGTGTTGTGGAGGAGGAAGAGGAGGATAGTATTGTTGAGGAGGAAGAGGAGGGTAGTGTTGTAGAGGAAGAGGAGGGTTGTGTTGTGGAGGAGGAAGAGGAGGGTAGTGTTGTGGAGGAGGAAGAGGAGGGTAGTGTTGTGGAGGAGAAGGGTAGTGTCGTGGATGAGGAGGAATAGAGAAGTGTTGTGGAGGAGGAGGAGGAGGGAAGAGTTGTGGAGGAAGAAGAGGAGGGTAGTGTCGTGGAGGAGGAAGAGGAGGGTTGTGTTGTAAAGGAGGAAGAGGAGAGTAGTGTTGTAAATGAGGAAGAGGAGGGCAGTGCTGTGGCGGAGGAAGAGGAGGGTAGTGTTGTAGAGGAGGAAGAGTAGGATAGTGTTGAGGAGGAGGAAGAGTAAGGTAGTGTTGTGGAGGAAGAGGAGGAGGGTAGTTTTATGGAGGAGGAAGAGGAGGGTAGTGTTGTGGAGGAGGAAGAGGAAGGTAGTGTTGTGGAGGAGGAAGAGGAGGGTAGTGTTTTGGAGGAGGAAGAGGAGGGTAGTGCAGTGTAGGAGGAAGGGGAGGGTAGTGTTGTGGAGGAGGAAGAGGAGGGTAGTGTTGTGGAGGAGGAAGAGGTGGGTAGTGTTGTGTAAGAAGATGAACAGGGAAGTGTTGTTGAGGAGGAAGAGGAAGGTCGTGTTGTGGAGGAGGAGGATTAGGAGGGAAGTTTTGTGCAGGAGGAAGAAAAGGGTAGTGTTGTGGAGGAGGAGGAAAAGGGAAGTGTTGTAGAGAAGGAAGTGGAGGG
Source organism: Procambarus clarkii (assembly GCF_040958095.1). Classification (NCBI taxonomy): domain Eukaryota; kingdom Metazoa; phylum Arthropoda; class Malacostraca; order Decapoda; family Cambaridae; genus Procambarus; species Procambarus clarkii. The sequence goes on from NC_091221.1 coordinate 28,319,138, forward strand.
GAGTGTTGTGGAGGAGGAGGAGGATGTTGTGTAGTGGAGGAGGAAGAGGAAGGTAGCGTTGTGGTGGAGGAAGAGGAGGATAGTGTGGTGGAGGAAGAAGAGGGTTGTGTTGTGGAGAAGTAAGAAGAGGGTTGTGTTGTGGAGGAGGAGGAGGAGGAGGAGGGTAGTGTCGTGGAGGAGGAAGTAGAGGGTTGGGTTGAAGAGGAGTAAGAGGAGAGTATTGTTGTGGAGGAGGAAGAGGAGGGTTGTGTTGTGGAGGAGAAGGAAAAGGGTAGTGTTGTGGAAGAGGAAGAGGAGGGTAGTGTTGTAGAGGAAGAGGAGGGTTGTGTTGTGGAGGAGAAGGGTAGTGTCGTGGAGGAGGAGGAATAGAGAAGTGTTGTGGAGGAGGAGGAGGAGGGAAGAGTTGTGGAGGAAGAAGAGGAGGGTAGTGTCGTGGAGGAGGAAGAGGAGGGTTGTGTTTTAAAGGAGGAAGAGGAGAGTAGTGTTGTAAATGAGGAAGAGGAGGGTAGTGCTGTGGCGGAGGAAGAGGAGGGTAGTGTTGTAGAGGAGGAAGAGTAGGATAGTGTTGAGGAGGAGGAAGAGTAAGGTAGTGTTGTGGAGGAAGAGGAGGAGGGTAGTTTTGTGGAGGAGGAAGAGGAGGGTAGTGTTGTGGAGGAGGAAGAGGAAGGTAGTGTTGTGGAGGATTAAGAGGAGGGTAGTGCTGTGGAGGAGGAAGAGGAGGGTAGTGCAGTGGAGGAAGAAGAGGAGGGCAGTGTTTTGGAGGAGGAAGAGTAGGGTAGTGTTGTGGAAGAGGAAGAGGAGGTTAGTGTTGTGGAGAAGGAGGAGGAGGAGGGAGAGGGAAGTTTTGTGCAGGAGGTAGAAGAGAGTAGTGTTGTGGAGGAGGTGGAGGGTAGTGTTGTGGAGGAGGAGGATAGTGTTGTGGAAGAGGAAGAGGAGGGTAGTGTTGAGGAGGAGATAGCGGAGGGTAGTGTTGTGAAAGAGGAAGAGGAGGGTAGTGTTGTGGAGGAAGAGGAGGAAGGAAGTGTTGCTGAGGTGGAAGAGGAAGGTAGTGTTGTATACTAGAAGGAGGAGAGTAGTGTTGTGGAGGAGAAAGAGGAGGAGGGAATTGTTGTGGAGGAGGGAATTGTTGTGGAGGAGGAGGAGGAGGGTAGTGTTGTGGAGGAGGAGGAGGAGGAGGGTAGTGTTGTGGGGGAGGAAGAAGAGGGTTGTGTTGTGGAGGAGGAAGAGGAGGGTTGGGTTGAAGAGGATTATGAGGAGGGTATTGTTATGGAGGAGGAAGAGGAGGGTTGTGTTGTGGAGGAGAAGGAGAAGGGTAGTGTTGTGGAAGAGGAAGAGGAGGGTAGTGTTGTAGAGGAAGAGGAGTGTTGTGTTGTGGAGGAGGAAGAGGAGGGTAGTGTTGTGGAGGAGGAGGGTAGTGTCGTGGAGGAGGAGGAGGAGGGAAGTGTTGTGGACGAGGAGGAGGAGGGAAGTGTTGTGGAGGAGGAAGAGGAGGGTAGTGTTGTGAAGGAGGAAGAGGAGGGTTGTGTTGTGGGGTAGGAAGAGGAGGGAAGTGTTTTGGAGGAGGAGAAGGAGGGTAGTGTTGTGGAGGTGGAAGATGAGGGTAGTGTTGTGTAGGAGGAGGAGGGTTGTGTTGAGGAGGACGAAGAGAAGGGTAGTGTGGTGGAAGAGGAAGAGGAGGGTAGTGCTGTAGAGTAGGAAGAGGAAGGTAGTAATGCAGAGGAGGAAGAGGAGAAGAGTGCTGTAGAGGAGGAAGAAGAGAGTAGTGTTGTAAAGGACAAAGAGGAGGGTAGTTTTGTGGAGGAGGAAGAGGAGGGTAGTTCTGTGGAGGAGGAAGAGGAGGATAGTGTTGTGGAGGAGGAAGAGGAAGGTAGTGTTGTGGAGAAGGAAGAGGAGGGTAGTGTTTTGGAGGAGGAAGAGGAGGGTAGTGTTGTGGAGGAGGAAGAGGAGGGTAGTGCTGTGGAGGAGGAAGAGGAGGGTAGTGTTGTGGAGGAAGAAGAGGTGGGTAGTGTTGTGGAGGAAGAGGAGGAGGGAAGTGTTGTGGAGAAGGAAGAGGAAGGTCGTGTTGTGGAGGAGGAAGAGGAGGGTAGTGTTCTGGAGGTGGATGAGGAGGAGGGGTAGGGTAGTGTTGTAGAGGAGGAAGAGGAGGGTAGTGTTGTGGAGAAGGAGGAGGAGCGTAGCATTGTGGAGGAGGAAGAGGAGGGAGGTGTTTTGGAGGTGGAAGAGGAGGGTAGTGCTGTGGAGGAGGAAGAGGAGGGTAGTGTTGTGGAGGAGGAAGAGATGGGTAGTTTTGTGAAGGAGGAAGAGGAGGGGTAGTGTTGTTGAGGAGGAAGAGGAGGGTAGTGTTGTGGAGAAGGAGGAGGAGCGTAGTATTGTGGAGGAGGAAGAGGAGGGAAGTGTTGTGGAGGAGGAGGCGGAAGGTGGTGTTGTGGAGGAGGAAGAGGAGGATAGTGTTGTGGAGGAGGAGGAGGAGGGTAGTGTTGTGGAAGAGTAAGAGGAGGGAAGTATTGTGGAGGAGGAAAAGGAGGGGAGTGTTGTGGAGGAGGAAGAGGAGGAGGAGGATGGTTGTGTAGTGGAGGAGGAAGAGGAAGGTAGTGTTGTGGAGAAGGACGAGGAGGGTAGTGTTGTGGTGGAGGAGGAGGAGGGTAGTGTTTTGGAGGAGGAAGAGGAGGTTAGTGTTGTGGTGGAGGAGGAGGAGAAGGAGGAGGAGGAGGGTAGTGTTGTGGAGGAGGAAGAGGAGGATAGTGTGGTGGAGGAGGAAGAGGAGGGTAGTGCTGTTGAGGAGAAAGAGGAGGGAAGTGTTGTGAAAGAGGAGGAGGAGGAGGAGGGTAGTGTTGTGGAGGAGGAAGAGGGGGAGAGTTTTGTGGAAGAAGGAAGAGGAGTGTAGTGTTGTGGAGGAGGAAGAGGAGAGTAGCGTTGTGGAGAAGGAAGAGGAGGGTAGTGTTGTGGAGGAGGAAGAGGAGGGTAGTGTTGTGGAGGTGGAGGAGCAGGAGGAGGGTAGTGTTGTGAAGGAGGAAGAGGAGGGTAATGTTGTGGAGATGGAGGAGAAGGGTATTGTTGTGGAGGAGGAAGAGGAGGGTAGTGTTGTGGAGGAGGAAAAGGAGGGTAGTGTTGTGAAGGACGAAAAGGAGGGTAGTGTTGTGGAGGAGGAGGAGGAGGGAAGTGTTGTGGAGGAGGAGGAGGAAGAGGGTAGTGTTGTTGTTGAGGAGGAGGAGGAGGAGGAGGATAGGAAGAGTAGGGTAGTGTTGTGGAGGAGTAAGAGGAGGGAGGTGTTGTGGAGAAGAAAGGGGGAGAGGAGAGTTGTAGAGAAGGAAGAGGAGTGAAGTGTTGTGGAGGAGGAGGCGGAGGGTAGAGTTGTGGAGGAGGAAGAGGAGGATAGTGTTGTGGAGGAGGAGGCGGAGGGTAGAGTTGTGGAGGAGGAAGAGGAGGATAGTGTTGTGGAGGAGGAGGAGGAGGGTAGTGTTGTGGAAGAGTAAGAGGAGGGAAGTATTGTGGAGAAGGAAAAGGAGGGGAGTGTTGTGGAGGAAGAGGAGGGGAGTGTTGTGGGAGAAGAAGAGGAGGATAGTGTTGTGGAGGAGGAGGAGGAGGGTGGTGTTGTGGAGGAGTATGAGGAGGGAAGTGTTGTGGAGGAGGAAAAGGAGGGGAGTGTTGTGCAGGAGGAGGAGGAGGGTGGTGTTTTGGAGGAGGAAGAGGAGGTTAGTTTTGTGGTGGAGGAGGAGGAGGGTAGTGTTGTGGAAGAAGAAGAGGAGGATAGTGTTGTGGAGGAGGAGGAGGAGGGTAGTGTTGTGGTGGAGGAAGAGGAGGTTAGTTTTGTAGTGGAGGAGGACGAGGGTGGTGTTGTGGAGGAGGAAGAGGAGGGTAGTGTTGTGGAAGAGGAAGCGAAGGGTAGTGTTGTGGAGAAGGAAGAGGAGGGTAGTGTTGTGGTGGAGGAGGAGGAGGGTGGTGTTTTGGAAGAAGAAGAGGAGGTTAGTTTTGTGGTGGAGGAGGAGGAGGAGAGTAGTGTTGTGGAGGACGAAGAGGGGGATAGTGTGGTGGAGAAGGAAGAGGAGGGTAGTGCTGTGGAGGAGGAAGAGGAGGGTAGTGCTGTGGAGGAGGAAGAGGAGGGAAGTGTTGTGAAAGAGGAGGAGGAGGAGGAGAGTAGTGTTGTGGAGGAGGAAGAGGAGGAGAGTGTTGTGGAAGAAGGAAGAGGAGGGTTGTGTTGTGGAGGAGGAGGAGGAGGGTAATGTTGTTGAGGAGGGTAGTGTTGTGAAAGAGGAGGAAGAGGAGGGTAGTGTTGTGGAGGAGGAAGAGCAGAGTAGCGTTGTGGAGAAGGAAGAGGTGGGTAGTGTTGTGGTGGAGGAGGAGGAGGGTGGTGTTTTGGAAGAAGAAGAGGAGGTTAGTTTTGTGGTGGAGGAGGAGGAGGAGAGTAGTGTTGTGGAGGACGAAGAGGGGGATAGTGTGGTGGAGAAGGAAGAGGAGGGTAGTGCTGTGGAGGAGGAAGAGGAGGGTAGTGCTGTGGAGGAGGAAGAGGAGGGAAGTGTTGTGAAAGAGGAGGAGGAGGAGGAGAGTAGTGTTGTGGAGGAGGAAGAGGAGGAGAGTGTTGTGGAAGAAGGAAGAGGAGGGTTGTGTTGTGGAGGAGGAGGAGGAGGGTAGTGTTGTTGAGGAGGGTAGTGTTGTGAAAGAGGAGGAAGAGGAGGGTAGTGTTGTGGAGGAGGAAGAGCAGAGTAGCGTTGTGGAGAAGGAAGAGGTGGGTAGTTTTGTGGAAGAAGGAAGAGGAGGGTAGTGTTGTGGAGGAGGAGGAGGAGGAGGAGGGTAGTATTGTGAAGGAGGAAGAGGAGGGTAGTGTTGTGGAGGAGAAAGAGGAGGGTAGTGTTGTGGAGGAGGAAGAGGAGGGTAGTGTTGTGGAGGTGGAGGAGGAGGAGGAGTAGGGTAGTATTGTGAAGGAGGAAGAGGAGGGTAGTGTTGTGGAGGAGGAGGAAGATGGCAGTGTTGTGGAGGACGAAGAGGAGGGTAGTGTTGTGGAGGAGGAGGAGGAGGGTAGTGTTGTGGATGAGGAAGAGGAGGGTAGTGTTGTGGAGGAGGAGGAGGAGGAGGGTAGTGTTGTAGAGGAGGAGGAAGAGGAGGGTAGTGTTCTGGAAGAAGAAGAGGAGCATAGTGTTGTGGAAGAGGAAGAAGAGGGTAGTGTTGTGGAGAAGGAAGAGGAGGGTAGTGTTGTGGAGGAGGGTAGTGTTGTGGAGGAGGAGGAAGAGGAGGGTAGTGTTCTGGAAGAAGAAGAGGAGGAGAGTGTTGAGGAGGAGGAGGAGGAGGAGGGAAGTGTTGTGGAGGAGGAAAAGGAGGGGAGTGTTGTAAAGGAGAAAGAGGAGGGGGTGGGTAGTGTTATGGAGGAGGAAGAGGAGGGACGTGTTTTGGAGGAGGAAGAGGAAGGGAGTGTTGTGGAAGAAGAAGAGGAGGATAGTGTTGTGGAGGAGGAGGAGGAGGAGGGTAGTGTTGTGGAGGAGGAGGAGGAGGAGGGTAGTGTTGTTGAGGAGGAGGAGGAGGAGGAGGAGGAGGACGAGGAGGAGGAGGAGGAGGAGGAGGAAGAGTAGGGTAGTGTTGTGGAGAAGTAAGAGGAGGGAGGTGTTATGGAGGAGGAAACGAAGGGTAGTGTTGTAGAGAAGAAAGAGGAGAGGAGAGTTGTAGAGAAGGAAGAGGAGGGAAGTGTTGTTGAGGAGGAGGCGGAGGGTAGTGTTGTGGAGGAGGAAGAGGAGGAGAGTGTTGTGGAGGAGGAGGAGGAGGGTAGTGTTGTGGAAGAGTAAGAGGAGGGAAGTATTGTGAAGGAGAAAAAGGAGGGGAGTGTTGTGGAGGAGGAAGAGGAGGGGAGTGTTGTGGAAGAAGAAGAGGAGGATAGTATTGAGGAGGAGGAGGAGGAGGAGGGTAGTGTTGTGGAGGAATATGAGGAGGGAAGTGTTGTGGAGGAGGAGGAGGAGGGTAGTGTTGTGGAAGAGTAAGAGGAGGGAAGTATTGTGGAGGAGGAAGAGGAAGGACGTGTTGTGGAGGAGGAAGAGGAGGGGAGTGTTGTGGAAGACGAAGAGGAGGATAGTGTTGTGGAGGAGGAGGAGGAGGGTAGTGTTGTTGTGGAGGAAGAGGAGGGTAGTGTTGTGGAGGAGGAAAAGGAGGAGAGTGTTGTTGTGGAGGAGGAGGAGGGTAGTGTTTTGGAGGAGGAAGAGGAGGTTAGTGTTGTGGTGGAGGAGGAGGAGGGTAGTGTTTTGGAGGAGGAAGAGGAGGTTAGTGTTGTGGTGGAGGAGGAGGAGGAGGAGGAGGGTAGTGTTGTGGAGGAGGAAGAGGAGGATAGTGTGGTGGAGGAGGAAGAGGAGGGTTGTGCTGTGGAGGAGGAAGAGGAAGGAAGTGTTGTGAAAGAGGAGGACGAGGAGGAGGGTAGTGTTGTGGAGGAGGAGGAGGAGGAGGAGTGTATTGTTGTGGAGGAGGAAGTGGAGGGGAGTGTTCTGGAAGAAGGAAGAGGAGGGTAGTGTTGTGGAGGTGGAGGAGGAGGAGGAGGAGGAGGAGGGTAGTGTTGTGAAGGAGGAAGAGGAGGGTAGTGTTGTGGAGAAGGAGGAGGAGGGTAGTGTTGTGGAGGAGGAAGAGGAGGGTAGTGTTGTGGAAGAGGAGGGTAGCGTTGTGGAGAAGGAGGAGGGTAGTGTTGTGGAGGAGGAAGAGGAGGGTAGGGTCGTGGAGGAGGAGGAGGAGGAGGAGGGTAGTGTTGTAGAGGAGGATTAGGAGGGTAGTGTTGTGGAAGAGGAAGAAGAGGGTAGTGTTGCGGAGGAGGAGGAGTGGGTGGTAGTGTTCTGGAGGAGGAAAAGGAGGGAATTGTTGTGGAGAAGGAAGAGGAGAGTAGTGTTGTGGAGGAGGAGGAAGGGGAGGGTAGTGTTGTGGAGGGGAAGAGGAGGGTAGTGTTGTGGGGGAGGAGGAGGAAGAGGAGGGTAGTGTTGTGGATGAGGAGGAAGAGGAGGGTAGTGTTGTGGAGGAGGAAGAGGAGGGTAGTGTTGTGGAGGAGGAGGATGAGGCGGGTAGTGTTGTTGAGGAGGAAGAGGAGGGTAGTGTTGTGGAGGAGGAGGAAGAGGCGGGTAGTGTTGTGGAGGAGGAGGAAGAGGCGGGTAGTTTTGTGGAGAAGGAAGAGGAGGGGAGTGTTGTGGAAGAAGAAGAGGAGGATAGTGTTGTGGAGGAGGAGGAGGAGGGAAGTGTTGTGGAGGAGAAAAGGAGGGAAGTGTTGTGGAGGAGGAAGAGGAGGGAAGTGTTGTGGAGGAGGAGGAGGAGGGGAGTGTTGTGGAAGAAGATGAGGAGGATAGTGTTGTGGAGGACGAGGAGGAGGGTAGTGTTGTGGAGGAGTAAGAGGAGGGTAGTGTTGTGGAGGAGGAGGCGGAGGGTAGTGTTCTGGAGGAGGATGAGGAGGGGAGTGTTGTGGAAGAAGATGAGGAAGATAGTGTTGTGGAGGACGAGGAGGGTAGTGTTGTGGAGGAGGAGGCGGAGGGTAGTGTTGTGGAGGGATGAAGAGGAGGGGAGTGTTGTGGAAGAAGATGAGGAGGATAGTGTTGTGGAGGAGTAGGAGGAGGGAAGTGTTGTGGAGGAGGAAAAGGAGGGGAGTGTTGTGGAGGAGGAAGAGGAGGGAAGTGTTGTGGAGAAGGAAGTGGAGGGGAGTGTTGTGGAGGAGGAAGAGGAGAGTAGTGTTGTGGAGGAGGAGGAGGGTTGTGTTGTGGAGGAGGAAGAGGAGGGTCGTGTTGTGGAGAAGGAGGAGGAGGGTCGTGTTGTGGAGAAGAAAGAGGAAGGTAGTCTTGTGGAGGAGGAAGAGGAGGGTAGTGTTGTGGAGGAGGAGGAGGAGGGTAGTGTTGTAGAAGAGGAGGAGGAGGGTAGTGTAGTGGAGGAGGAAGAGGAGGGTAGTGTTGTGGAGGAGGAAGAGGAGGAGGGTAGTGTTGTAGAGGAGGAGGTGGAGGGTAGTGTTTTGGAGGAGGAAGAGGTTAGTGTTGTGGTGGAGGAGGAGGAGGAGGGTAGTGTTTTGGAGGAGGAAGAGGAGGTTAGTGTTGTGGTGGAGGAGGAGAAGGAGGAGGAGGGTAGTGTTGTGGAGGAGGATGAGGAGGATAGTGTGGTGGAGGAGGAAGAGGAGGGTAGTGCTGTGGAGGAGGAAGAGGAGGAAAGTGTTGTGAAAGAGGAGGAGGAGGAGGAGGGTAGTGTTGTGGAGGAGGAGGAGGAGGAGGGTATTGTTGTGGAGGAGGAAGAGGAGGGGAGTGTTGTGGAAGAAGGAAGAGGAGAATAGTGTTGTGGAGGTGGAGGAGGAGGAGGAGGAGGGTAGTGTTGTGAAGGAGGAAGAGGAGGAGGGTAGTGTTGTGAAGGAGGAAGAGGAGGGTAGTGTTGTGGAGAAGGAGAAGGAGGGTAGTTTTGTGGAGGAGGAAGAGGAGGGTAGTGTTGTGGAGGAGGAAGAGGAGGGTAGTGTTGTGGAGAAGGAGGAGGGTAGTGTTGTGGAGGAGGAAGAGGAGGGTAGTGTCGTGGAGGAGGAGGAGGAGGAGGAGGGTAGTGTTTGTAGAGGAGGATTAGGAGGGTAGTGTTGTGGAAGAGGAAGAAGAGGGTAGTGTTGCGGAGGAGGAGGAGTGGGTGGTAGTGTTCTGGAGGAGGAAAAGGAGGGAATTGTTGTGGAGAAGGAAGAGGAGAGTAGTGTTGTGGAGGAGGAGGAAGGGGTGGGTAGTGTTGTGGAGGGGGAAGAGGAGGGTAGTGTTGTGGAGGAGGAGGAAGAGGAGGGTAGTGTTGTGGAGGAGGAGGAAGAGGAGGGTAGTGTTGTGGAGGAGGAAGAGGAGGGTAGTGTTGTGGAGGAGGAGGACGAGGCGGGTAGTGTTGTGGAGGAGGAAGAGGAGGGTAGTGTTGTGGAGGAGGAGGAAGGGGCGGGTAGTGTTGTGGAGGAGGAGGAAGAGGCGGGTAGTTTTGTGGAGAAGGAAGAGGAGGGAAGTGTTGTGGAAGAAGAAGAGGAGGATAGTGTTGTGGAGGAGGAGGAAGAGGAGGGTAGTGTTCTGGAAGAAGATGAGGAGGATAGTGTTGAGGAGGAGGAAGAGGAGGGGAGTGTTGTCGAAGAAGATGAGGAAGATAGTGTTGTGGCGGACGAGGAGGAGGGTAGTGTTGTGGAGGAGGAGGCGGAGGGTAGTGTTGTGGAGGGAGGAAGAGGAGGGGAGTGTTGTGGAAGAAGATGAGGAGGATAGTGTTGTGGAGGAGGAAGAGGAGGGAAGTGTTGTGGAGAAGGAAGTGGAGGGGAGTGTTGTGGAGGAGGAAGAGGAGAGTAGTGTTGTGGAGGAGGAGGAGGGTAGTGTTGTGGAGGAGGAAGAGGAGGGTCGTGTTGTGGAGAAGGAGGAGGAGGGTCGTGTTGTGGAGAAGGAAGAGGAGGGTAGTCTTGTGGAGGAGGAAGAGGATGGTAGTGTTGTGGAGGAGGAGGAGGAGGAGGGTAGTGTTGTAGAGGAGGAGGAGGAGGGTAGTGTTGTGGAGGAGGAAGAGGAGGGTAGTGTTGTGGAGGAGGAAGAGGAGGAGGGTAGTGTTGTAGAGGAGGAGGAGGAGGGTAGTGTTGTGGAGGAGGAAGAGGAGGGTAGTGTTGTGGAGAAGGAAGAGGAGGTAAGTGTTGTGGTGGAGGAAGAGGAGGGTAGTGTTGTGGAGGAAGAGGATGAGGAGGGTAGTGTTGTGGAGGATTAGGAGGTAGAGGAGGGTAGTGTTGTGGAGGAGGAGGAGGAGGGTAGTGTTGGGGAGGAGGAGGGTAGTGTTGTGGAGGAGGAGGAGGAGGAAGGTAGTGTTGTGGAGGAGGAGTAGGAGGGTACTGTTGTAGAGGAGGAGGAGGGTAGGGTTGTGGAGGATGAAGAGGAGGGTAGTGTTGTGGAGGAGGAAGAGGAGAGGAGTGTTGTGGAGAAGACAGAGGAGAGGAGTGTTGTGGAGAAGGAAGAGGAGGGAAGTGTTGTGGAGGAGGAAGACGATGGGAGTGTTGTGGAAGAAGTAGAGGAGGATGGTGTTGTGGAGGAGGAGGAGGTGGAGGAGGGTAGTGTTGTGGAGGATTAGGAGGTAGAGGAGGGTAGTGTTGTGGAGGAGGAGGAGGAGGGTAGTGTTGTGGAGGAGGAGGGTAGTGATGTGGAGGAGTAAGAGAAGGGAAGTGTTGTGGAGAAGGAAGAGGAGGGAAGTGTTGTGGAGGAGGAAGAGGAGGGGAGTGTTGTGGAAGAAGAAGAGGAGGATGGTGTTGTGGAGGAGGAGGAGGAGGAGGGTAGTGTTGTGGAGGAGGAAGTGGAGGGAAGTGTTGTGGAGAAGGAAGTGGAGGGAAGTGTTATGGAAGAAGAAGAGGAGGGTAGTGTTGTACAGGAGGAGGAGGAGGGGGTGGGTAGTGTTGTGGAGGAGGAAGAGGAGGGAAGTGTTGTGGGGAAGGAAGAAGAGAGTAGTGTTGTGAAGGAGAAGGAGGAAGGTTGTGTTGTGGAGAAGGAAGAGGAGGGTCGTGTTGTGGAGGAGGAGGAGGAGGAGGAGGGTAGTGTTGTGGAAGAAGAAGAGGAAGAAGAAGTTTTCCTTGAGCAACCACGGTGCTTCACCCTTCTACTAGGGTCCTCCACAGCTCTCTTGGCTGCTACACCATGAAGTTCCCTCGAGCAACTATGGTGCTTCACCTCCTCTACAGAAGCACGTGACACTCCTCTTTACTGCTTCTCCTCACAGCTCGAGGTCCTCTCCTCCACTACCTTGGAGTCTCATCAACAACTCCCTCTGTGCTGGCTTCGAAGTTCTCAGCAACTTCTTCCCCAAAGACAAACCTGCAACCCATCGACACTCCAATAAAAATGTTTCCCCTTTAACACATAAACAAAAATAATCACACAATGTTTGCCTCCAACCTCTATCTGTTCTCTACATACTGTGAGAGTGGAATCTCCAGTTGGGCGGGTCCGTGCTCCACCTCGCCCGGCGGGCCTCCACACTCTCCTCCTTAGCCACTCAGCCAGTTGGCTTCAAGCGGTCGACGGGAGAGGACGCGCTGCTCGTCCCTCCAGCTGTCTCTCTCATCTCCGTGCTCTTATTTAGGCTTCCTGCCTTACCAACACATTTCTAACTCATCAATAAACATTCCTACTGTCGCTGGGCACACGACCAACTACAAGCAATCACTATGAACTGGCTTAAATCGTGCTTACCACAGATTATCTCGTCGAGGGAGCTCCTCCCTCTGACGGCGTCTGGTCAGGGCGCTTCCACAGCCCACGAAAATGTCTCTGGGCGGCTTAATACTCTCCTCGCCGTCCAGGACTTGAGACCACAACGTTCTCAGCTCAATTCCACAGCTGGCACGTCTGCACAGTTCTCTTCTCTTGGAGATATATCACTAGGGGTTCCTTTCTGACGGGAGCTCAAACGGAGCGCGGCTTTCCCCCTGCGATGTCTGGCCTCAAGTGAGGTCAAAGCCCTAAAGAAGCGAGCCTCACGCCTCCAGCAAAATATCCACCTCTCCTAACCAGTCATTTATCTATTTCCTTATGTACTGCCCATAATCTCAAATTGTTCATTAAATCCAACAAACTATTTTACATCTGTGTTATCGCCTCTATATTTCCTATACTTTCTAGTTAGGTCAGGCTTGTTGAATAACTCTCAAGGGGGAGACTCGTTTCTCCTGTAGGCTGAGATCATAACACTCCCCTCCCCTTATTTTTGAGAGTTATTCCAGTGGCAAAGCTCAGGATAATACATCCGCCACAACACTGTCTCGTTCTTCAACCGATTGGTTCGACCAGTTGATCTGCTTACGTACTCCCTTAAGAGTCAACAATTAGTTCGTTGCTCCTTGCAACATCTGGCTCACAACTCGCCAGAAACAGGATCTTCTCACAAACGATCTGACCTCCTGGCACCTCTTGGCTAGGTTGTCCTCCTTGGACGCCTACGCTCCATCGGTCCACTCTACTTACTGTCTCCACCCTCCGTTTCCTCGTCTTCTTCTCTTCACGTCCAGAGTCAGACATCTACTGCCTTGTACCTCCTCTGTCGTCTTCATACTTCCATCTACTGCCATTATACTTCCGTCTCCTGTCATCATACTTCACTCCCTCGTCTTCACCGACGATCCTCCCTTTCGTCTCCTGCCATCATACATCACTCCCTCGTCTTCACTGACGATCCTCCCTTTCGTCTCCTCATTTATCCGAGACCTCATCCTGTTTGACTTCGATCGAGTCCTCGGCTTTCTTCTATTTCCCCATGCTTGTATCATCATCCTCTTCCCACACTTCTCACCTCTATACAACTCCCTTTCTTCTCCTTCAACTCTTCTTCGTTCCCTAAAAGTTTCTTCGAGCACTGTCCTACAGCCAACAGCACTCGACCGTACATGTCGCTTTACCTCTCCTAGAGTGCTCGTAAGCATCTCTCCACACATACTGCCTCTTCTTCTTTCATTTCCTTGACTATTACTTTTCTTCACTATCTCTCCCCTACCTTTTCCGTGAAACATGTCAATTCCTGACATCTCCCACAACTTAACTCTACTATCCAAATGCCTCTGTGCTCGTGGACAACTTGACGCTCTACTCCCGTCCTCAATCTGTCCACATCTTTCCTCATTCCTACTCAGCACAGTTGCATTCACCTTCCGACTCTTAATTTCAACAATCTGGGTTCTACTCAGGATCGCGCTCTTCACATGACTCATCTTCGGCTGGGCCATCTTCACTTTTGACCTCACCGAGACTCCTGGGCTGGACCTTCATCAAACAGCCATGCTATATCTACATCGATATCTTCTACCGGTTTAATCGACACTGTCTCATCTTCTCCAGCGTCTTCCTTGTCAGCCACCTCTGCCTTCATCACTACCGAGACAGGGTACTCAATGGCTTGGCGATCTCCTGACTCATCTCCTCGGATGTCAGTCAGGTTCACACTCACGGGGAAGGAGGAGGGTAGTTGGATGTTGGGGAGGCAGAAGAGGAGGGTAGTGTTGTGGAGGAGGAGGAGGAGGGTAGTGTTGTGGAGGAGAAGGAAGAGGGAAGTGTTGTGGAGAAGGAAGAGGAGGGGAGTGTTGTGGAGGAAGAAGTGGAGGATTGTGTTGTGGAGGAGGAGGAGGAGGAGGAGGGTAATGTTGAAAAGGAGGAGGAGGGTAGTGTTGTGAAGAAGGGAGAGGAGGGTAGTGTTGTGGAGGAGGAAGAGGAGAGTAGTGTTGTGGAGGAGGAAGAGGAGAGTAGTGTTGTGGAGGAGGAAGAGAAGGGTAGTGTTGTGGAGGAGGAGGAGGTGGGTAGTGTTGTGGAGGAGGATGAATAGGGTAGTGTTGTGAAGAAGGAAGAGGAGTGTAGTGTTGTGGAGGAAGAAGAGGAGGGTAGTGTTGTGAAGGAGAAAGAGGAGGGTAGTGTTGTAGAGGAGGAAGAAGAGGGTAGTGTTGTGGAGAAGGAAGAGGAGGGTATTGTTCTGGAGAAAAAAGAGGAGGAAAGTGTTGTGGAGAAGAAAGAGGAGGGAAGTGTTGTGGAGGAGGAAGAGGAGGGATGTGTTGTGGAGAAGGAAGAGGAGGGGAGAGTTGTGAAGGAGGAAGAGGAGGGGAGAGTTGTGGAGGAAGAAGGTACTGTTGTGGAAGAAGAGGAGGGTAGTATTGTGGAGGAGGAAGAGGAGGGTAGTGTTGTGAAGGAGGAGGAGGTGGGTAGTGTTGTGGAGGAAGATGAATAGGGTAGAGTTGTGGAGAAGGAAGAAGAGTGTAGTGTTGTGGTGGAGGAAGAGGAGAGTAGTGTTGTGGAGGAGGAAGAGGAGAGTAGTGTTGTGGAGGAGGAAGAGGAGAGTAGTGTTGTGGAGGAGGAAGAGGAGGGTAGTGTTGTGGAGGAGGAAGAAGAGGGTAGTGTTGTGGAGGAAGAAGGTAAGGGAAGTGTAGTGGAGGAGGAAGAGGAGGGAAGTGTTGTGGAGGATGAGGAGGGGATGGGTAGTGTTGTGGAGGAGGAAGAGGAGGGAAGTGTTGTGGAGAAGGAAGAGGAGGGTAGTGTTGTGGAGAAGGAAGAGGAGGGGGAGAGTTGTGAAGGAGGAAGGTAGTGTTGTGGAAGAAGAAGAGGAGGGTAGTGTTGTGGAGGAGGAAGAGGAGGGTAGTGTTGTGGAGGAAGATGAGGGTAGTGTTGTGGAGTTGGAAGAGGAGGGTAGTGTTGTGGAGGAGGTGAGGAGGGTAGTGTTGTGGAGGAGGAAGTGGAGGGTAGTGTTGTGGAGGAGGAAGAGGAGGGTAGTGTTGTGGAGAAGGAAGAAGAGGGTAGTGTTGTGGAGGAGGAGGAGGAGGGTTGTGTTGTGCAGAAGGAAGAAGAAAGTAGTGTTGTGCAGGAGGAGGAAGGAGAGGGTAGTGTTATGGTGAAGGAAGAGGAGGGTAGTGTTGTGGAGGAGGAAAAGGAGGGTAGTGTTGTGGAGGAGAAAGAGGAGAGTAGTGTTGTCGAGGAGAAAGAGGAGGGTAGTGTTGTGGAGGAGGAAGAGGAGGGTAGTGTTTTGGAGGAGGAAGATGAGGGTAGTGTTGTGGTGAAGGAAGAGGAGGGTAGTGTTGTGGAGAAGCAAGAGGAGGGTAGTGTTGTGGAGGAGGAAGAGGAGGGTAGTGTTGTGGAGGAGGAAGATGAGGATAGTGTTGTGGAGGAGGAAGAGAAGGGTAGTGTTGTGGAAGAGGAGGGTAGTGTTGTGGAGGAGGATGAATAGGGTAGTGTTGTGAAGAAGGAAGAGGAGTGTAGTGTTGTGGAGGAAGAAGAGGAGGGTAGTGTTGTGAAGGAGAAAGAGGAGGGTAGTGTTGTAGAGGAGGAAGAAGAGGGTAGTGTTGTGGAGAAGGAAGAGGAGGGTATTGTTCTGGAGAAAAAAGAGGAGGAAAGTGTTGTGGAGAAGAAAGAGGAGGGAAGTGTTGTGGAGGAGGAAGAGGAGGGATGTGTTGTGGAAAAGGAAGAGGAGGGGAGAGTTGTGAAGGAGGAAGAGGAGGGGAGAGTTGTGGAGGAAGAAGGTACTGTTGTGGAAGAAGAGGAGGGTAGTGTTGTGGAGGAGGAAGAGGAGGGTAGTGTTGTGAAGGAGGAGGAGGTGGGTAGTGTTGTGGAGGAAGATGAATAGGGTAGAGTTGTGGAGAAGGAAGAAGAGTGTAGTGTTGTGGTGGAGGAAGAGGAGAGTAGTGTTGTGGAGGAGGAAGAGGAGAGTAGTGTTGTGGAGGAGGAAGAGGAGAGTAGTGTTGTGGAGGAGGAAGAGGAGGGTAGTGTTGTGGAGGAGGAAGAAGAGGGTAGTGTTGTGGAGGAAGAAGGTAAGGGAAGTGTAGTGGAGGAGGAAGAGGAGGGAAGTGTTGTGGAGGATGAGGAGGGGATGGGTAGTGTTGTGGAGGAGGAAGAGGAGGGAAGTGTTGTGGAGAAGGAAGAGGAGGGTAGTGTTGTGGAGGAGGAAGAGGAGGGGGAGAGTTGTGAAGGAGGAAGGTAGTGTTGTGGAAGAAGAAGAGGAGGGTAGTGTTGTGGAGGAGGAAGAGGAGGGTAGTGTTGTGGAGGAAGATGAGGGTAGTGTTGTGGAGTTGGAAGAGGAGGGTAGTGTTGTGGAGGAGGTGAGGAGGGTAGTGTTGTGGAGGAGGAAGAGGAGGGTAGTGTTGTGGAGGAGGAAGAGGAGGGTAGTGTTGTGGAGAAGGAAGAAGAGGGTAGTGTTGTGGAGGAGGAGGAGGAGGAGGGTTGTGTTGTGCAGAAGGAAGAAGAAAGTAGTGTTGTGCAGGAGGAGGAAGGAGAGGGTAGTGTTATGGTGAAGGAAGAGGAGGGTAGTGTTGTGGAGGAGGAAAAGGAGGGTAATGTTGTGGAGGAGAAAGAGGAGAGTAGTGTTGTGGAGGAGAAAGAGGAGGGTAGTGTTGTGGAGGAGGAAGAGGAGGGTAGTGTTGTGGAGGAGGAAGATGAGGGTAGTGTTGTGGTGAAGGAAGAGGATGGTAGTGTTGTGGAGAAGCAAGAGGAGGGTAGTGTTGTGGAGGAGGAAGAGGAGGGTAGTGTTGTGGAGGAGGAAGATGAGGATAGTGTTGTGGAGGAGGATGAGAAGGGTAGTGTTGTGGAGGAGGAAGAGGAGGGTAGTGTTCTGGAGGAGGATGAGGAGGATAGTGTTGTGACGAATGAAGAGGAGGGTAGTGTTGTGGAGGATAAAGGGGAGGGTAGTGTTGTGGAGGAGGAAGAGGAGGGTAGTGTTGTGGAGGAGGAAGAGGAGGGTAGTGTTTTGGAGAAGGAAGAGAAGGGTAGTGTTGTGGAGGAGGAAGAGGAGGGAAGTGTTGTGGAGGAGGAAGAGGAGGAAAGTGTTGTGGAGGAGGAAGAGGAGGGTAGTCTTGTGGAGGAGGAAAAGGAGGGTAGTGTTGTGGAGGAGAAAGAGGAGGGTAGTGTTGTGGAGGAGGAAGAGGAGGGAAGTGTTGTGGAGGAGGAAGAGGAGGGAAGTGTTGTGGAGGAGGAAGAGTAGGGAAGTGTTGTGTAGGAGGAGGAGGACGGTAGTGTTGTGGAGGAGGAAGAGGAGGGTAGTGTTGTGGAGGAGGAAAAGGAGGGTAGTGTTGTGGAGGAGAAAGGGGAGGGTATTGTTGTGAAGAAGGAAGAGGAGGGTAGTGTTTTGGAGAAGGAAGAGGAGGGTAGTGTTGTGGAGGAGGAAGAGGAGGGAAGTGTTGTGGAGGAGGAAGAGGAGGGAAGTGTTGTGTAGGAGGAGGAGGAGGGTAGTGTTGTGGAGGAGGAAGAGGAGGGTAGTGTTCTGGAGGAGGATGAGTAGGATAGTGTTGTGATGAATGAAGAGGAGGGTAGTGTTGTGGAAGGAAAAGGAGGGTAGTGCTGAGGAGGAAGAGGAGGGTAGTGTTGTGGAGAAGGAAGAGGACAGTTTTGTGGAGAAGTAAGAGGAGGGTAGTGTTGTGGACGAGGAGGAGGAGGGTAGTGTTATGGAGGAGGAAGAGGAATGTAGTGTTTTGGAGAAGGAAGAGGAGGGTAGTGTTGGGGAGGCGGAAGAGGAGGGTAGTGTTGTGGAGGAGTGTTACGGACCCGAAACCCACTCCAAATGGACGACGCCATCTAGTGAGGACGAGGGATGCCTGCAATTAGTGCTGGATTCCTGTCCTAGTCAGCTCGTGACGTAGCCGCTGCTGACCTCTGGTGAGGTGGCGCCTAGACAGCAACGCCATCTATGGAGTGAAGATGTGGACGTTTGTGTCTAAGCCTGTAAGTGAGGTTCCCTAGAGCGTCCCAGTATTAATGACATATCTGATTGTAGAGTCGACCTGGGACTGCTGTGTTGGACGATGGATCAGTCTACCCAAGGCAGCCAAGGTCTCTTCACCAGTCTGCTTTGAAGAAGCTGTGAGTCACCCCCGGACGAACTCTGTAGAGAGTATTAGCCTGCCTGCGGCGTGGCAGTGTCGGGAATCGCCTTATCCGGGGCTGGCTGGTGGAAGAGACTAGCTACTGTGGTGCTTAGTGAAGAGAGTGATTAGCGGGATCACACGAGGCTCCTGCCTAGGGCCCGCAACCCTAGTATCGGTCGTGGAGTGGCCTACACAGCGGAGCTGATCGGTACTTGCCAGCTACAGGCTGGATTGTGGTTGAAGGCCTCCACGACGAAGCACCCAGTGGGATTGTGATTTGGCTGGCCTGTGGCCAGGGTACATTCGTCATAAAGTCATAGTGGATTCATCGTGGGCCACGGAAGAAGGAACCAGGGCTACCCAGAGCGAGCACCGTCAAGCATCCAGTGTCTTCAGAGGAAGATGAACCTGTACTTAATTGTGTAGTTATAATCCCCGTGTGTGACTGTTATTTATTTATACATGGTGGTGGAAAATATATATATATATATAAATTGGAATATTTGTATCCCTCCCCCTTTAGTTTAACTTGCGTTACGGAACACACCCCTTGAAAGCCTCTACTAACTTGGGGCCGGATTCCCAAACTCTACTACCATCAGAGAACAACCAGGTTGCGTCCCAGTAGGGCCGTAACAAGGAGGAAAAGGAGGGAGGGGTTTGTGAGGGAGGAGGAGGAGGATAGTGTTGGGGAGGCGGAAGAGGAGGGTAGTGTTGTGGAGAAGGAAGAGGAGGGGAGTGTTGTGGAAGAAGAAGTGGAGGATAGTGTTGTGGAGGAGGAGAAGGAGGGTAGTGTTGTGGAAGCAGAAGAGGAGGGAAGTGTTGTAGAGAAGGAAGAGGAGGGGAGTGTTGTGGAAGAAGAAGTGGAGGATAGTGTTGTGGAGGAGGAGGAGGAGGGTAGTGATATGGAGGAGGAAGAGGAGGGTAGTGTTGTGGAGAAGGAAGAGGAGGGTAGTGTTGTGGAGAAGGAAGAGGAGGCAAGTGTTGTGGAAGAAGAAGAGAAGGGAAGTGTTATGGAGGAGGAAGAGGGGGGTAGTGTTGAGGAGGAGGAAAAGGAGGGAAGTGTTGTGGAGGAAGAAGAGGAGGGTAGTGTTGCGGAGGAGGAAGAGGAGGGTAGTGTTGTGGAGAAGGAAGAGGAGGGTAATGTTGTGGAGGAGGAAGAGGAGGGTAGTGTTGTGGAGGAAGAAGAGGAGGGTAGTGTTACGGAGGAGGAAGAGGAGGGTAGTGTTGTGGAGGAGGAAGAGGAGGGTAGTGTTGTGGAGAAGGAAGAGGAGGGTAGTGTTGTGGAGGAGGAAGAGGAGGGAAGTGTTGTAGAGGAGGATGAGAAGGGGGTGGGTAGTGTTGTGGAAGAGGAGGGAAGTTTTGTGGAGAAGGAAGAGGAGGGTACTGCTGTGGAGGAGGAAGAGGAGAGTTGTGTTGTGGAGAAGGAAGAGAAGGGTAGGGTTGTGGTGAAGGAAGAGGAGGGTTGTGTTATGGAGGAGGAAGAGGAGGGTAGTGTTGTGGACGAGGAGGATGAGGGAAGTAGTGTGGAGGAGGAAGAGGAGGGTAGTTGTGTGAAGGAGGAAGAGGAGGGTAGTGTTGGGGAGAAAATAGAGGAGAAGAGTGTTTTGGAGAAGGAAGAGGAGGGTAGTGTTGTGGAGAAAGAAGAGGATGGATGTGTTGTGGAAGGAAAAGGAGGGTAGTGCTGAGGAGGAGGAAGAGGAGGGTAGTGTTGTGGAGCAGGAAGAAGAGGGAAGTGCTGTGAAGGAGAAAGAGGAGGGAAGTGTTGTGGAAGAGGAAGAGGAGGGTAGTGTTGTGGAGGAGGAAGAGGAGGGTAGTGTTGTGGAGGAGGAAGAGGAAGGTAGTGTTTTGGAGAAGAAAGAGGAGGGTAGTGTTGTGGAGGAGGAAGAGGAGGAAAGTATTGTCGAGGAGGAAGAGGAGGGAAGTGTTGTGTAGGAGGAGGAGGAGAAGGAGGGTAGTGTTGTGGAGGAGGAAGAGGAGGGTAGTGTTGTGGAGGAGGAAGAGGAGGGTAGTGTTGTGGAGGAGGAAGAGGAGGGTAGTGTTGTGGAGGAGGAAGAGGGGGTAGTGTTGAGGAGGAGGAAGAGGAGGGAAGTGTTGTGGAGGAGGAGTAGGGTTGTGTTGTGGAGAAGGAAGAGGAGGGTAGGGATGTGGAGGAGGAGGAGTAGGGTAGTGTTGTGGAGGAGGAGGAGTAGGGTAGTGTTGTGGAGGAGGAGGAGAAGGGTTGTGTTGTGGAGAAGGAAGAGCAGGGAAGTGTTGTGGAGGAGGAGGAGGGTAATGTTGTGGAGGAGGAGGAGGGTTGTGTTGTGGAGGAGGAAGAGCAGGGAAGTGTTGTGGAGGAGGAAGAGGAGGGTAGTGTTGTGGAGGAGGAAGAGGAGGGAAGTGCTGTAAAGAAGGAAGAAGAGGGTAGTATTGTGGAAGGAAAAGGAAGGTAGTGCTGAGGAGGAGGAAGAGAACGGTAGTGTTGTGGAGAAGGAAGAGGAGGGTAGTGTTGTGGAGAAGGAGGAAGAGGAAGGAAGTGTTGTGGAGTAGGAAGAGGAGAGAAGTGTTGTGGAGGAGGAGGAGGAGGAGGAGGGTAGTGTTCAGGAGGAGGAAGAGGAGGGTAGTATTGTGGGGGAGGAGGAGGAGGGTAGTGATGGGGTGGCGGAAGATGAGGGTAGGGTTGTGGAGGAGGAGGAGGAGGGTAGTGTTGTGGAGGGGAAAGAGGAGGGTAGTGTTGTGGAAGAAGAAGAGGAGGGTAGTGTTGTGCAGGAGAAGGAAGAAAAGGGTAGTGTTGTGGAGGGGGAAGAGGAGAGGAGTGTTGTGGAGAAGGAAGAGGAGGGTAGTGTTGTGGAGGAGGAAGAGGAGGGAAGTGTTGTAGAGGAGGATGAGAAGGGGGTGGGTAGTGTTGTGGAAGAGGAGGGAAGTTTTGTGGAGAAGGAAGAGGAGGGTACTGCTGTGGAGGAGGAAGAGGAGAGTTGTGTTGTGGAGAAGGAAGAGAAGGGTAGGGTTGTGGTGAAGGAAGAGGAGGGTTGTGTTATGGAGGAGGAAGAGGAGGGTAGTGTTGTGGACGAGGAGGATGAGGGAAGTAGTGTGGAGGAGGAAGAGGAGGGTAGTTGTGTGAAGGAGGAAGAGGAGGGTAGTGTTGGGGAGAAAATAGAGGAGAAGAGTGTTTTGGAGAAGGAAGAGGAGGGTAGTGTTGTGGAGAAAGAAGAGGATGGATGTGTTGTGGAAGGAAAAGGAGGGTAGTGCTGAGGAGGAGGAAGAGGAGGGTAGTGTTGTGGAGCAGGAAGAAGAGGGAAGTGCTGTGAAGGAGAAAGAGGAGGGAAGTGTTGTGGAAGAGGAAGAGGAGGGTAGTGTTGTGGAGGAGGAAGAGGAGGGTAGTGTTGTGGAGGAGGAAGAGGAAGGTAGTGTTTTGGAGAAGAAAGAGGAGGGTAGTGTTGTGGAGGAGGAAGAGGAGGAAAGTATTGTCGAGGAGGAAGAGGAGGGAAGTGTTGTGTAGGAGGAGGAGGAGAAGGAGGGTAGTGTTGTGGAGGAGGAAGAGGAGGGTAGTGTTGTGGAGGAGGAAGAGGAGGGTAGTGTTGTGGAGGAGGAAGAGGAGGGTAGTGTTGTGGAGGAGGAAGAGGGGGTAGTGTTGAGGAGGAGGAAGAGGAGGGAAGTGTTGTGGAGGAGGAGTAGGGTTGTGTTGTGGAGAAGGAAGAGGAGGGTAGGGATGTGGAGGAGGAGGAGTAGGGTAGTGTTGTGGAGGAGGAGGAGTAGGGTAGTGTTGTGGAGGAGGAGGAGAAGGGTTGTGTTGTGGAGAAGGAAGAGCAGGGAAGTGTTGTGGAGGAGGAGGAGGGTAATGTTGTGGAGGAGGAGGAGGGTTGTGTTGTGGAGGAGGAAGAGCAGGGAAGTGTTGTGGAGGAGGAAGAGGAGGGTAGTGTTGTGGAGGAGGAAGAGGAGGGAAGTGCTGTAAAGAAGGAAGAAGAGGGTAGTATTGTGGAAGGAAAAGGAAGGTAGTGCTGAGGAGGAGGAAGAGAACGGTAGTGTTGTGGAGAAGGAAGAGGAGGGTAGTGTTGTGGAGAAGGAGGAAGAGGAAGGAAGTGTTGTGGAGTAGGAAGAGGAGAGAAGTGTTGTGGAGGAGGAGGAGGAGGAGGAGGGTAGTGTTCAGGAGGAGGAAGAGGAGGGTAGTATTGTGGGGGAGGAGGAGGAGGGTAGTGATGGGGTGGCGGAAGATGAGGGTAGGGTTGTGGAGGAGGAGGAGGAGGGTAGTGTTGTGGAGGGGAAAGAGGAGGGTAGTGTTGTGGAAGAAGAAGAGGAGGGTAGTGTTGTGCAGGAGAAGGAAGAAAAGGGTAGTGTTGTGGAGGGGGAAGAGGAGAGGAGTGTTGTGGAGAAGGAAGAAGAGGGAAGTGTTGTGGAGGAGGAAGAGGAGGGGAGTGTTGAGGAAGAAGAAGAGGAGGTTGGTGTTGAGGAGGAGAAGGAGGAGGGGGTGGGTAGTGTTGTGGAGGAGGAAGAGGAGGGAAGTGTTGTGGAAGAAGAAGAGGAGGGTAGTGTTGTACAGGAGGAGGAGGAGGGGGTGGGTAGTGTTGTGGAGGAGGAAGAGGAGGGAAGTGTTGTGGAAGAAGAAGAGGACTGTAGTGTTGTACAGGAGGAGGAGGAGGAGGGGGTGGGTATTGTTGTGGAGAAG
This sequence comes from Procambarus clarkii, assembly GCF_040958095.1. Lineage (NCBI taxonomy): Eukaryota > Metazoa > Arthropoda > Malacostraca > Decapoda > Cambaridae > Procambarus > Procambarus clarkii. The sequence continues at coordinate 28,341,052 of NC_091221.1, forward strand.
GAAGAGAGGGGGAAGTGCAGTGGAGGAGGAAGAGGAGGTAGTGTTGTGGAGGAGGAGGAGGAAGGTAGTGTTGTGGAGGAGGAAGATGAGAGAAGTGTTGAGGAGGAAGAGGAGGAGGAGGGGTAGTTTTGTGGAGAAGGAAGAGGAGGGAAGTGGTGTGGAGGAGGAAGAGGAGGTTAGTGTTGTGGAGGAGGAAGATTAGGGTAGTGTTGTGAAGGAGGAAGAGGAGGGTAGTGTTGTGGGGGAAAAAGATTAGGGTTATGTTGTGGAGGAAGAAGTGGAGGATAGTGTTGTGGAGGAGGACGAGGAGGGTAGTATGTTGGAGGAGTAAGAGGAGGGTAGTGTTGTGGAGGAGGAAGTGGAGGGTAGTGTTGTGGAGGAGGAAGAAGAGGGTAGTGTTGTGGAGGAGGAAGAGGAGGGCAGTGTTGTGGAGGAGGAAGTGGAGGATAGTGTTGTGGAGGAGGAAGAGGAGGGTAGTGTTGTGGAGGAGGAAGAGGAGAGTAGTGTTGTGGAGGAGGAAGAGGAGGGTAGTGTTGTGGAGGAGGACGAGGAGGGTAGTATGTTGGAGGAGTATGAGGAGGGTAGTGTTGTGGAGGAGGAAGTGGAGGGTAGTGTTGTGGAGGAGGAAGAAGAGGGTAGTGTTGTGGAGATGGATGAGGAGGGTTGTGTTGTAAAGAAGGAAGAGGAGGGTAGTGTTGTGGAGGAGGAAGAGGAGGGTAGTGTTGTGGAGAAGGAAGAGGAGGGTAGTGATGTGGATGAGAAAGAGGAGGAGGGGAGTGTTGTGGAGGAATTGGAGGGTAGTGTTGTTAATGAGGAGGAGGGTAGTGTTGTGGAGGACAAATAGGGTAGACCAAGGAAGCAGCACCCACCCTTTCACCAACACAGTAAGCCAGGTGTGAGGGAATCTATATTCCCTCAGCTAGTTTTCCTAGTTTCTAGATTAGGCTAGTCATTCTAGAAACACAAGCTTTTAAACTAACATATACTTGTTGGGTATTGAATGAAAGCTTATGTTATGGTCTATCATTTGTGAGTAGTCAGAAGTCTGTGATTACTCTGTAGAGAGAATTACAGAGATTTTCCTGTTTCTGTGAAATAGGATGGGGAGGGGAGAGTGTATGGTATGAGAGGATACTTGACTAAAACCGTTAGAGGTGGGGGGGAGAGTGGAGTGAACGTTGCCTCCCCCCCCCCCCCCCAACATGTGAGACAGTACGCCACTATCTTTTAGGCCTCCCCCTCCTTGTGACGTCACGGGACGCTCGAGGGTGAGTGAGCCTGTGATTGGAGTAGGCAAGTGTGCTCCAAGCCGAGTTTTGGCGCGAAGGGCTGTGATTGGGAGCGGCACGAGGGAGCCGTGCCAGCTCCATGCTGATTGGTCAAGACAAAGTAGGGAGGAGGTATGGATATTTTGAGTTTCCCTAGCCCGGGAAATAGGCAGTCTGAGCAGGGTAGCAGGTGGACTAGGACGTGTCTGGGTGGAGGGGGGAGTTTTCCCCCTCCACCCCCATTAATCGCGGACGTTACCGTGTTAACTAGCAGGGATGGCACCCCTGCTATCCCTGGTTGTGTCTAGGCCCAATTTTCGTGAAATTCGAGGGCCGACGATTTACGGAAGGAACAGTAAAAAACTAAAGAGACAGTTGACAGTGTTCACCCATGAGGCAGCTGGCAGAGCCTCATGGTGTAACAGGTGGGTCGAGTATCTTGTCTAGTGTTGTATGGACAATGGACAATCGGTGGTATTATGGGCAGTGTAATTGAGTGTGATATTACAGGCCCCTGTTGGATTTTTTGTATTCCACCTGGCGGCGGCCATGTGGTGACGCCGCCGGCCATTGTCACCCCAGTGTAGAGCAAGGCAGGCTCTGGTTTGCTGGAGTTGTGGGCGATTCCTCAACCATGTGTGTATGCCCGGGGGCCACCCCGGCCACCCACCGCATGGCCCGGCCACAATTGCCCGGCTGCCCCACCCGCCTGCCCGCGCGCCGGTCACCCACCCAGGCCACCCGCGCGGCCAAACCCCACCCCACCCTGTGCACCAGCTCAGCCGGGTGGGGTGCTATGACGTCATGTGCTACCCGTGGCCACCCAGCCGCTCGGCCCGGCTCGGCTCTGCCCGGCTCGACCCGCGCGCCGGCTAACCACCACCCCACCACCCCCCTCTCAGCTCGGGAGGGGCGCTGTGGGCCACGCGGTGGCCACATGCCTTGGCCACTTTCCCGGGACAGCCTAAGGCCACATCTTGTCGACGCATGAGGAGCAAGCTAAGTGTTGACAGCTAGGGTGGTAGTGACCTGGGAAATGAGTAAAAAAATAAGGAGAGTACACGGAACCACACTGTAGTATCATGATGTATATATGTGTGTAGTAGACGGACTAGAGTATGTAACCGGTCAGTGTAGAGATTTACCATATAAGTGATTTGGCCTGTCGATTCTATATAATCGTTCAGACTGGATTAATGCCATAGAGTACCGTATATAAATTATAATCATTAGAGGTAGGCAGGCCAGGTTGCAGGGATGTCAGTGGGGGCCCTGAGGTCTGTGTAGTTAGTTACATTTACCTGATGATATAATTTTCATTGATTATTTGAATGCCATGTCTATGTGTTCCTTTGCATACTTTATGTACTGTGTTGTGTGGTGAGTCAGCAGATGTGATTGCTGACTTATTGCCTAATGATGTCATTAGCATGTGGGGTATGCTGACAGCATCATTATGTTGCAGGTTTGTGCAGTGTTGTTATCAGTTTATACGATATTATTATTGCCCTCGGAGCGGTGTTGAGGGTTTAAGGGACCTCTAGGATTATTCAGGGGAATTCACTGTACTTAATGAGAGCAGGCAATTGATGGGTTAATTGCCTTGCTGAGGTGTGTGTTCACAGTAGTCCTTTGCAACGGTTGCAAGAAAAAGAGGGGGGCAGTAATATTGGTATACTCTTGTGTGTTGCACAACCGTGTGTCATTATTGTGTGGGCACAGTAATTAGCGAGCTGCAGTAGCCGCAACCATATGTGGGCAATGCATTTGTGTTGTTGCATGCCATTGTAGTGTGACCTATGTAACACTGGGGTTACTTTGTTTCTTTAAGTTGTGTTGAGGACTTAAGGATTCAGTGAGTTAATAATTGGGGAATTAACTGGATAAGGGGTGCACACTTAGTATTGTTGTGTGAGTGAGGGCTGTTATGAGAGAGAACAGCGTTGAGCTTGAGTGAGATACGTCTCAGGAGCAATTAATTGTCCGTGTGACAACTAATTGACCACTCTAGCTAATTATGTAATTAGCCTTCTCATCATGAATTCACGTAGTGGGAGAGGATCTGTCAGAGTCTGTCAGTATTTGTGTTAACGTAAATTGGTCGAGACTAATTACCTTTCTGGGGTATAGCAATTAGTGGCTCAGGTTAATTAGTGGAGTAATTAACATTGGAGAGCTCCGATGATTCGGTAAAGCGAGGTCATGGAGCTAGCATAAATCGTTGCATTAATCGTATCCTGTCTGAGGACAGTGGATTAGTGGCACATCTTGTTAATTAGGGGTAATTAACTCCTTTCCCGTGAATTTACAGTGTTTGATGAGACCTGCTTAGACAGTGCAGAGTGAGACGTATTTATGGATGATTAATTATCGGTCCTGGTGACAGTTAATTAATTGCTCAGAATTAATTAGGGTAATTAACACTCACTAGTAAATTTTTGACACAGACTGTTGAGAAGCTACCAAGTTAGGGTAGGCTTAGTTAATGTAACTCAATGGGGATGTAATTAGTGGTCCGTTTGACCTTAATTGAGGATTACTCACTGAATACTTGCTAGGAGTCAAGTGTGATGTAATATAAGTTTGAGTTATTGTTAACAAGAGAGACAAGTGTTAATGATTAACGTAGAGTATCATCATGATGTTGTCTAGTGTGAGACAATTGGTTGTGATTACCGTAGTACTTTGTTGCTGACTGCTGCGATCAGTCAATTAACGTAATTAATCACTTAAGGCAATTTCTTTTGGTTGTCGTCTGGTGACGAGAGTAGAGTAATCTAGGGATGTGTGGAGCTGTGTCCCTGAATCCCGCCTTGCCTGTCTTTGTTACTGTTTACAACAGGGCAACTTCTTGTGGGGAGTTGCAAAGAGTGTTCACACTGGGTTGTGATAGGGGGAGTCACTGTTGGACTACCCGCCTACTTACGTGGGTCTCTCCTGGGGGGCGGGAGGACCCCTAAGCTTGTGATTATAGTAGCTGTCAGGGAAACCGTGACACTATTGATTGCATGCTTGTGTCTTCAGTTGATATCCTTCATTTGTTCAGTTAGTTCATGTTGTCAGCCCGAAGTGTCAGCAAGATGGAGCCTGCTGTCACTTCTCGAGGGGCTGTTGAATAGCTGTGTTGCAAATGCCACTTGATGTACAATAACGTAACCATTCGCTGTGGTGTAACTTAGTCTGTGATATTTTTCTTTGATTTGCAATATTGCGTCATCAGTGGGCACACCTGTGTTCAGGTTAGTTCAGTATGCAGCCTCACAGCAAGGGTTGCTATTTAGCTGTTTGTTATCGTGCCGCTGGAGGGACATTAACGTAACGTAAACTCGGTAATGTAGTAGTTAATCTCTTGTTACTAATTAATTGTTATGTTATAGAAAACGGTCTTTGATGTCAACCCTTCAACCATATTATTTCACCATATTTCTGCATATTATTAAATGTTGATGTGATCTTGAAATGACGGCTGTTCTTGGGAATTCGAATTCCAATTCATAGCGCCACATCAAATATAAATATTTGATTGTGAGAACCCGTCGGTTACCCTTTATTAGTTTTAACGTCCTGTTTACTAGGAGGAGCCAGCGGCTGTTATGATCTCAGCCTACAGGAGAAACGAGTCTCCCTCGTTGAGAGTTATTCAGCAAGCCTGACCTGATTAGAAGGTCTAGCAAATATTGAGGTGATAACCCATATGAAAAATAGTATGTTGGATTCAATGGACAGTTTAAGATTATGGGCAGTAAGTAAAGAAATAGATAAATGACTGGCTAGGAGATGTGGACATTTTGCTGGAGGCGTGAGGCTCGCTTCTGGAGGACCTTGACCTCACTTGAGTGCCAGACATCGCAGGGGAAAGCCGCGCTCCGTTGAGCTCCCGTCAGAAGGGAACCCCTAGTGATATATCTCGAAGAGAAGAGAAGTGTGCAGACGTGCCAGCTGTGGAAATGAGCTGGGAACGTTGTGGTCTCAAGTTCTGGTCGAAGGGGAGAGTTTTAAACCGCCAAGAGGCATTGTTGTGGGCCGTGGAAGCGCCTTGACCAAGCTCTGTCAGAGGGATAGCGCCCTCGACCAGACAATCTGTGGTAAGCACGATATACGCCAGTTCATAGTGATTGCTTGTAGTTGGTCGTGTGCCCAGCGACAGTAGCAATGTTTATTTATAAGTTAGACATGTTTTAATAAGGCAGAAAGCCTGAAATAAGAGAGTGGAGAGGGAGGAACACGGAGCGACGTCCGTCCAGTCTGAGCTCTGACAGACGACTGAGGGAGCCCGGCTCCTGACGGAGGAAGACCCTCCCAGCGAGTGAGGACCGCCGCCGGGCGAGGTGGAGTATGGACCCGCCCAAAACGGGGGAGTCCACTCTCACAGTAGGTAGAGGACAGATAGAGGTTTGAGGCAAGCATATTGTGTGGTTATTTTTGTTTATGTGTTAAAGGGGAACATTTTATTGGAGTGTCGATGGGTTGCAGGTTTGTCTTTGGGGAAGAAGTTGCTGAGAACTTCGAAGCCAGCACAGAGGGAGTAGTTGATGAGACTCCAAGGTAGTGAAGCAGAGGACCTCGAGCTGTGAGGAGAAGCAGTGAAGAGGAGTGTCACGTGCTTCTGTAGAGGTGGAGACGCACCATAGTTGCTCGAGGAAACTTCATGGTGTAGCAGCCAAGAGAGCTGTGGAGGAACCTAGCAGAAGGGTGAAGCACCGTAGTTGCTCGAGAAAACTTCATGATAGCAGCCTGAAGGAGCTGCAGAGGATCCTGGTAGTGAATCCCGGAAGAACCTACAGATATTAGGGTAGTGAACTTCCAGAGGTGGAAGGGAAGTTCTGGTGGATTACTTGTAGGGAGTTGATAGTGTTTGGTTGTCATTAGCGTGCAAGACGCAGTGAGAGGTGAGTGACTGTTGGCATTCTTATGTCAAGGAGTGTTTTACACTGAAGTTTAGAGTTACAGTCGTAGGCTGGATTACCTACAGATGTATGTGTTCTAGGACTGATAGTGATCGATTGATCCGTGTTGTGTATCAATGAACATTTATACTGATATATGTTATTGCATTCAAATGCTGATTTTCTTTGTACACATTTATAGATACATATATATATTCTTTTGCTGATGGTACAACAGTGTATGTAGACTTGATCAATTTGAGGAGGTTGATAGCATCAGGTGGTGAACCAGGAGATAGGATACCACTTGATAAGCTGATGATAGAGTTCTGATGGTGTTGGAGTGCAACCTGATTGTGATAATATAGAGTATAGGATTCATTATTATTATATGTGTGTATGAATCGTGTATGTGCTTTGTCCAGTAAATGTATCCCAATTTGCTGGTGTTTGCCCTTGTCCTAGTGAGGCTTCCCAGGAGGTAGTAAAGAAGGAGAGAGAGAGAGAAAGAACCAAGAACCACTGCCGTGGACAGGGTAAAAGGTAATACTAATAAGTCAAAAGGGGATTGAGGAGATCATATCACCTAAGGAGAGAGTGGGGAGTCACAGCGGCTCGAGTGGGTGTGTGCACGTGACAACGAGGCTGAGTGTTGGAGCCGCATCCCCTAAACATGTGACGTGGAGCCCCTCCCCAAGAGCCAGAAGAGCCTAGTGTGATCTCCTAGTGAAGTGTAAGCACTCTACCGAGTTGTGGGTTGGGTTGTCCGTAGAGAAGGATCAACGACGACAACACCAACCAACCCACACCTACTATAATAAATTGGGGGCTTGTGTCCGGGAGAGTGAACTGACCCACCCACACCCTGTCCAAGAGTGGATTTGTACACCCTTGCTGAAATAGATAAACTGTGTGACTGCAGGTGTTTATTCTCTCTCTTGGGAAGACTCACAGGACAAGATGGATAAGGTGCAAGCGTTTGTGGAGTCAGGCAAGCCTGAGGACTTGGAAGGTTGCACGAGGGATCAATTGAAACAAATAGCAGAAAAATGTGGCATCAGGTTGAAAGCATCTAAAGTAGCTGGGATGAAGGATGAGATCCTGAGGCAGTTAATAGCCAAATATGAAGCGGCAGAGCAAGGAGCCCAAAAAGGAGCTGAAAGTGGAAAGGAGGATGATGGGCAGGATGAAGTGAGATCCAGGGATCAAGTAGGAGCAGCAGGAGTAGCCGCAGTAGCAGGAGTAGCCGGAATAGGAGCTTGGAGAGATTCCAGTTAGAGCTCCAGATGCAGCGTGAGGACAAGGAGAGACAGTTCCAGCTGGAAAAGATGAGATTAGAACTCCAGATGAAAAATGAAGCCGAGAAGGAAAAAGAGAAAACCAGACTGGAAGTAGAAAAAGAGAAAACCAGACTGGAAGTAGAAAAAGAGAAAACCAGACTGGAAGTAGAAAAAGAGAAAACCAGAGTAAGAGAACTGGAGTTGGTGTCGGAAAATCCGACACCATTTAATATATCATACAGATAATAGCTGTATTACCAACAAGTTACCCATAGAAAACGTAACTTGTAGTGGAATTACCGTCTATAGAAAACGGGATATCATCACCACATACTATTATAATTCACCAGCTATTCTGCTGGGAATTATTCTTAAATACATAAGTCTTTGGACTTTACCATCATAAAAACATCTTATATAAATTAACTTAATTATCAATATTAAAGTAGAGTAAATGTGACCCTTCTATCACGTTCTGAAATCTGGACAATGTAAGCCAGGCGTCAGAGGGAGGAAGGAGGGCAGCCATTGTTGTTTATTGAGACCAGAGGCTCACACGGGAGCAAATTCGGCTCCTGTTAAATTTACTTGGACGTAGTGTTATGGAACCCAAAGGTGTACCATTGTCAACACGCTGTCTACAAATACAAGTTAAGTGTCTATCCGAAACCCGTTTATCATTCATTTATGGCCATTAATGTCAGGATATAGGGTTAGCCGGTTAGAACGCGAAATCGCCTCATACTAAAGGTAATTAAGCCAGGTCTTTAATGTTCCATGTACTGTATAGTGTTTTCTCTGATATAGCTTGTCATATATAGGATTCTGGCTTCACAGCTAGCGCACTTTTGACAGGTCAAGACGAGGATGCAAGATTATGTGCACCAGTTACTGGGTGATAGAAGCTACCTCAAAGAGGATAATTTGGTGTCTACACTCTAGTTATACCTGGTGGACTAACCTGCTGTACTATAAGAGAAGGAACCTCATCAATGTATGTAGCTATTACTGTAATTTGATTGGCTGCATATGTGTAATATAAACCCCCCTAATGTGTAGAGGATCGATTTGTGAGATTATGAGATTATTGCAGAAATACAGTCCACTTATCATTATACAAATTGCTATCGAAGTATATAAATTAACGTAAATATAAATGCATATAAATTAAATAAATATAAATCTCACAGGTCGGTTCCCACATTATTTGGACCTTCGGAACCGGAATATTCGGTCCTATGAACCCACATTTGGTCATCTTAGTACCGGATGAACCAGTTATCCAGTGGATTCATTAAATATACTAGTGCAGTGTGATTTAAACAAAGGCCAGCCAGTCATAGATAGCGGCGTTGCCTCGTGGGAGCTCAGGAGCCTCCCTCAGCCCAGTTCAGCTTCGTCAGCGGTTTCATGCACACCCACAGATATTTGGTGGCGTGTTATTTCGTGAAATGACAGCGCTAATATAGAATCCAGCCAAATTAGTGACTGTGTCTTCGCGAGATTGTTCACGGATTTCGTGGTGTTACATTTCGCGAGAGATTATCTACGAATTTTGTGGACTTTATTTCGCGAGGTCACTAATAATATTTAATACTTCTAGATAATATTAGAAGTTTCATAGAGGCTAATTAAGAGGCTATTAACAATAATTGTGTATATTATTTCTCCAAAATAGAGAATTATTTAATATATATTGCACTAGTGATCACAGTATAATATTTACTAATTGCCAACCCACAACAGGGTAGGATATTAACCATTGACTAGTTGAACTATTATCGTTCATCCTAGTCCCATTATTACCATAGTCAGTTGTACTATATTGATTAACCTAGCACCATTAATGAATGGTCCAGACCCTATTTTGGGTGTAATTTTTATCAACTCGAGTTGAGTTGTATATATAATAATTTACTTATGATCATTACACCTTTGAGTGATTAATTAGTGTCTCTACCATCCTGGGGTGATATAGAAGAGCTAACCTAAAGGTACTTCCAGTGACACTGGTTTATCACTCAAATCATTAGTGTGGATGATTGTATATATATAATGTGTATTAATTTTAAGTGCTAACCTCTAGTAGAGGTAGGATTATTGCCTAGTGAGTTCAGAATTTACCCTAGGCTACCATTAGTGTTTGTTCAGTATTATGAGCAGCCCAAGTACAAGTCCCACAAGGCTTCACCAACGAGCCAGTATGGATAATGCAGGGAGAATGAAAAGAACCCTTGCAGGTCTTAAAGGCCACTTAACAAGACAGATCAAGAAATGTGAAGATTTGTCACAACAATCAACAGTTGATTATGCTGACCTGGAAAGCTATTATCAAGCAGCTGCAGGTAAATTTGAGCAAATCAAATGTCAAATAGCAACATATGTGGCTGAACTTGCCAACACCAATTTATCAGAAACAGAAATAGACGACATTATGGTTGATCTTGCGAATTATGAAGATCACACTCAGGCCACGTTACAGCCTTATGTCAAATTAATTGCCCAGAACAAGGCAACAGCAACAACAACAACAGTTGCATCTAATACGAGTCAAGCAGAAGCTCGACTCCCTCCAATTAATTTACCCACTTTCTCAGGAAAAGATGAGGAAGATTGGGATGAATTTTGGAACAAATTCGTTGACCTTGTAGATTCAAAACAATCTTTACCAAAGAGTAGTAAATTCTCTTATTTGCAAGGCCAATTATCAGGTGAGGCTAAAACAGTAGTATCCCATCTGAGATTAACTAATGACGGCTATGATCTGGCAGTAAAACTCCTCAAGGATAATTATGCTGATCCAGAAGTAAGAACATCACATTTAGTTCATGAGCTGTTGCATTTACCCCCACCGGAGGCTTCAGCTGATTCACTCCAAGTCTTCAAGCTGGAGGTAGAATCATTGATCAATGCCCTCAGCCTGACAGCAGATACAAACGGGGCTGAGTGGGTCTTGAAAATAATTGTCCAGGAGAAAATACCTAGGGACATATTGAGACAAATGAGTGCTCATTACAATAAAAGCATCTTATCCATGAATGAAATATCTGAAGGTTTAAAGTCAGTAGTTCATCAATTACGAACACATGACAAATTAAAACCACCAAGTAAACCCTCAGAAACCAATAATAGTAAACCACAGAGTACCAAAGGTACTCCAAATCAATCTAGACAATATAATTCAACACCAAAGTGGAACAGTGGCAGTGTGGGCGTATATGCAGTGGGACCCTCCAAGCCTATAATTACTGTGTCACCCAAGAACGTGACACCAAAGGGTACTGGAAGCTATGGAACATGTTTGTTCTGCAATGAGAAACATTCAATGTACCACTGCCCTAAATTTCCTGATAGTGATGCCCGTGTTGAGCGACTCAAAGATTTGCAACATTGCACGAGGTGCCTCAGGAAACATAACATCAAGGACTGTGATACCCAATTACATACCTGTAATAGGTGTAACAAAGGTCAACACCATGCAGCATTGTGCAGAGACACCAAAACAACGTCTCCAAACCCCAAGGTGGAAGATAGCATTCCCACCACAGTACAGTACTGCAAGGTGCAACAAACAGACAGTGTCCAATCGGCAAAGTCTAAAGGTAATACGACTTTGCCTACTGCCCAAATTACCATCCTGAATAAGAGGGCCAAGGTCCATACCCGTGGGTTGTTTGACCAAGGATCCCAGAGAACATATATTACTAAAAAGCTGGCAGATGAATTACAATTAAGGCCTGTAGCCCAGACGTCATTCAACATCTCAGGGTTTGTAATAGATGCAGGACCTCAAGTCTACCAGGTGGTACAACCATCAGTACGTTTAGGCAGGTACGTCTGTAGAGTACAAGCCATTGTGGTGGACAAAATACCAGTAGACCTACAAGTTCAAGGTCTGAGAGCAACAGCCAAATTCCTGAGAAATAGAGGAATAAAATTGGCAGATAATATTAAGTCTGATCACCTCACCGACTTCGGTCTCCTTGTAGGGACAGACTATTGTCATCGATTCATCGGTAGCCCTACTAAATATCAGGGTATAACCATGTTAAACTCTGCAGGAGGTAAATTACTCTCAGGCCCAGTATCAAGCCTGAGGAGACCTATGCCTGCAGATAAACAATACCAGTAGAAATCTAAATTTGTCAGCTGATTATATTTCTCCAGTAGCATTATACTAAGGAGATTACAGCTGACTATAGCAACAGAGGTTGATGTTAGTATCATCATATAAAGCTGAAGTTGAGTTCATGAGGCCTCAGTGGCAAATCAGTGAACAGTAGCTTAAACAGCTACAAGTCACTGCGACCAATGTCACTGATCCCACTGCAGTCTCAGAACCATACTTTACTTTAATGATGAGCTATTCAATCTTCTGAATCAATTAATTAAATTAAACCCCAATAAATCTGATGACTGATTTGATACATTTATTATTTAATCAAGATGTATTCCATGGGCCTCAGTGTTTATATATCAGTGACCAGTTACCTGAAGAAACTTCAAGTTATATCTAAGGTCACTGATCTCACTGCAGTCCCTGAATCATACTTGACTGTAGTACTTGATCACAACCAGTCTTCTGGGTTAAATAATATGTAATTAGGCTTGAATATTAGCCTTTCAAGAGTTGACAGGGAAATGAAATCGCATTAGACTTCTAACCCCTGCAACTCTAGTACGGGACATCCGTCCTGTACGAACAGACACACAAATGTGTGATTACTAACTACTAACATCAAATTAATCAAATAATTCGAAGGAGGAGTATCGGTGTTCGTCTGTTCTATAGAGGACTTCGACCCGTGAGCAGCCCCCTGGGGAATTATGTCGGAAAATCCGACACCATTTAATATATCATACAGATAATAGCTGTATTACCAACAAGTTACCCATAGAAAACGTAACTTGTAGTGGAATTACCGTCTATAGAAAACGGGATATCATCACCACATACTATTATAATTCACCAGCTATTCTGCTGGGAATTATTCTTAAATACATAAGTCTTTGGACTTTACCATCATAAAAACATCTTATATAAATTAACTTAATTATCAATATTAAAGTAGAGTAAATGTGACCCTTCTATCACGTTCTGAAATCTGGACAATGTAAGCCAGGCGTCAGAGGGAGGAAGGAGGGCAGCCATTGTTGTTTATTGAGACCAGAGGCTCACACGGGAGCAAATTCGGCTCCTGTTAAATTTACTTGGACGTAGTGTTATGGAACCCAAAGGTGTACCATTGTCAACACGCTGTCTACAAATACAAGTTAAGTGTCTATCCGAAACCCGTTTATCATTCATTTATGGCCATTAATGTCAGGATATAGGGTTAGCCGGTTAGAACGCGAAATCGCCTCATACTAAAGGTAATTAAGCCAGGTCTTTAATGTTCCATGTACTGTATAGTGTTTTCTCTGATATAGCTTGTCATATATAGGATTCTGGCTTCACAGCTAGCGCACTTTTGACAGGTCAAGACGAGGATGCAAGATTATGTGCACCAGTTACTGGGTGATAGAAGCTACCTCAAAGAGGATAATTTGGTGTCTACACTCTAGTTATACCTGGTGGACTAACCTGCTGTACTATAAGAGAAGGAACCTCATCAATGTATGTAGCTATTACTGTAATTTGATTGGCTGCATATGTGTAATATAAACCCCCCTAATGTGTAGAGGATCGATTTGTGAGATTATGAGATTATTGCAGAAATACAGTCCACTTATCATTATACAAATTGCTATCGAAGTATATAAATTAACGTAAATATAAATTCATATAAATTAAATAAATATAAATCTCACAGGTCGGTTCCCACAGTTGGAACAAGAAAAAGAAAAAGCCCAGGTCGAAAAAGAAAAAGAGAGAACAAAACAAATGCAGATAGAAGCGAACAGAACCTTGGCTGAGCAAAGGATTGAACATGGGTTGCCAGAGAGCACCACCCAGGTATCACACCCACCAGATGTTAGGGTTAGGGAGAAAGACATTCCCTTGTTTGTTCCCGAAGAGGCGGAGAGCTTCTTCGAGCATTTTGAAAAAGTAAGCAGTATCAAGGAGTGGCCACAGGAGGAATGGGCCCAGCTGGTCCAGTTAAGATTGACTGGTGCAGCCAGGGAGGCATACACCCATTTGTCACTGGAAGAGTGCCAGGATTATGCCACAGTAAAGAGCAGCATATTGCGCTCGTTTCAGTTAACCCCAGAAGCTTATAGAAAGCGCTTCAGAGAGATGATCAAAGTTGGAGCGTGTACGTTTGCTGAGACAGCAAGAGATCTGGAAAGACGATTCCAGAAGTGGATTGAGGCTGCTGGAGTTGGATCTTACGCTGACCTGAAGCAACTGATGGTCATGGAGAAATTCTTGGAGATGATGCATCCCGAAACAAAGTTCAAGATCCAAGAAGCAGGGATAAAGGAGGTGAAAGATGCCGCAGATAGGGCGGATATGATTACTGAAGCGTATAAGAGCTTGAGGGAGAACAGAGTAAGAAGCCAGGTGAGATGCAGTAATAGCAGACCCAATGGAGTCTGGGGAGGAAGAAATTGTGAGAGACCCAGAAGAGTCTGGGGTGAGAAGAATTTTGATAAATGGGCAGATAAAAGTAAGTACCCTAAAACTCAGACGAGTAGGTCGCGCACTTCGTCTGAAAGTGAGGATGGAGGAGCCAAACGAGAAACTAATCGTTATCCAGGGAATCAAGAGTCCAGTAAAGCTCCACAGAGTACGAGTAGTACGTCTGGCCCGAGGAACTCCAATACGAGTGGGCAGAGTCAGAGCTACTCTGGTACATATAAAAGAGACTTTTCCCAGATGAGATGTTACAATTGTAACGGATTGGGTAACGTGATGCGAGATTGTAGACAGGGCAAGAGAGTTGTGACCCTGGCCATGTGTGACACCCGAAGTAAATATGCCAATGTGTTCCAAGACAAACCACAGAGAGCGAACTTAGTGAACGAGAGGTATAGGCCGTTCATGAGCAAAGGTTGGATCAGTGTAGGAGGCCAACCTGAGGTAGAAGTTGGTATCTTAAGAGATACCGGAGCTAATCAGAGCTTGATTACGAGAAGCCTGATTGGGAATGATCGACGGTTAACTGGCAGGAGTAAGATGAAGGTATATGGGTTGTTGTCTGAAAGTGACATACCCATTTGTACTGTCCAGCTAAGGTCGGAATATGTGTCGGCAGAGGTGATGTTGGGAGTGTGCCCCGACATACCTATTCCAGGAGTCCAAGTGATCCTGGGGAATGACTTGTGCGGGACAAAGGTGTTGCCGAGAGTCATAGCGGAGACTGTGTCAGAGGAGTGCCCAGATGGCCACGGCACATGTGGGACACCTGAGAGTGTGAACCTGACTGACATCCGAGGAAATGCGTCAGGAGACCGCCAAGCCATTGAAAACCCTGTCTCGGTAGTGATGAAGGCAGAGGTGGCCGACGAGGAAGACACTGGAGAAGGTGAGACAGTGTCGATTCAGCCGGTGGAAGATATCGATGTAGATATAGCACGGCTATTTGATGAAGGTCCAGCCCAGGAGAATGAAGTCTTGGTGAGGTCAAAAGTGAAGATGGCCCAGCCGAAGAAGACTCATGCGAAGAGAGCGGACTTGAGTAGAGCCCAGACTGCTGAAATTAAGAGTCGGAAGGCGAATGCAACTGTGCTGAGCAGGAATGAGGAAGGATGTGGACATACTGAGGACGGGAGTAGAGCGTCAAGTGGTCCACGAGCACAGAAGCATGTGGATAGTGGAGTTAAGTTGTTTGAGATGTCAGGAGTTGACATGTTCCACAGAAAACGTGGAGAAAAGATAATGAAGAAGAGTAATAACCGAGGAAATGAAAGGAGAAGAGACAGTATGTGTGGAGAGATGCTTACGAGCACTCTAGGAAGGGTAAAGCGACATGTACGGTCGAGCGCTGTTGAGTGTAGTACGGTGCTCGAAGAAACTTTTAGGGAACGAAGAAGAGTTGAAGGAGAAGAAAGGGAGTTGTATAGAGGTGAGAAGTGTGAGAAGAGGATGATGATACAAACATGGAGGAGTAGAAGAAAGCCGAGGACTCGATGGAAGTCAAACAGGATGAGGTCTTGGATAAATGAGGAGATGAAAGGGAGGATCGTCGGTGAAGACGAGGGAGTGAAGTATGATGACAGGAGACGAAAGTATAATGGCAGTAGATGGAAGTGTGAAGACGACAGAGGAGGTACAGAAAGTAGATGTCTGACTCTAGACGTGAAGAGAAGAACACGAGGAAACGGAGGGTGGAGACAGTAAGTAGAGTGGACCGATGGACTGCAGGCGTCCAAGGAGGACAGCCTAGTTAAGAGGTGTCAGAGAGGTCAAATCGTTTGTGAGAAGATCATGTTTCTGGCACGTTGTGAGCCGGATGTTGCGAGGTGCAACGAACTGATTGTAGACTCCTAAGGGAGTACGTAAGCAGATCAACCGGTCGAACCAATCGGTTGAAGAACGAGACAGTGTTGTGGCGGATGTATTATCCCGAGCTTTGCCACTGGAATAACTCTCAAAAATAAGGGGAGGGGAGTGTTATGATCTCAGCCTACAGGAGAAACGAGTCTCCCTCCTTGAGAGTTATTCAGCAAGCCTGACCTGATTAGAAGGTCTAGCAAATATTGAAGTGATAACCCATATGAAAAATAGTATGTTGGATTCAATGGACAGTTTAAGATTATGGGCAGTAAGTAAGGAAATAGATAAATGACTGGCTAGGAGATGTGGACATTTTGCTGGAGGCGTGAGGCTCGCTTCCGGAGGACCTTGACCTCACTTGAGTGCCAGACATCGCAGGGGAAAGCCGCGCTCCGTTGAGCTCCCGTCAGAAGGGAACCCCTAGTGATATATCTCGAAGAGAAGAGAAGTGTGCAGACGTGCCAGCTGTGGAACTGAGCTGGGAACGTTGTAGTCTCAAGTCCTGGTCGAAGGGGAGAGTTTTAAACCGCCAAGAGGCATTATTGTGGGCCGTAGAAGCGCCTTGACCAAGCTCTGTCAGAGGGATAGCGCCCTCGACCAGACGATCTGTGGTAAGCACGATATACGCCAGTTCATAGTGATTGCTTGTAGTTGGTCGTGTGCCCAGCGACAGTAGCAATGTTTATTTATAAGTTAGACATGTTTTAATAAGGCAGAAAGCCTGTAATAAGGGAATGGAGAGGGAGGAACACGGAGCGACGTCCGTCCGCTCTGAGCTCTGACAGACGACTGAGGGAGCCCGGCTCCTGACGGAGGAAGACCCTCCCAGCGAGTGAGGACCGCCGCCGGGCGAGGTGGAGTATGGACCCGCCCAAAACGGGGGAGTCCACTCTCACAGTAGGTAGAGGACAGATAGAGGTTTGAGGCAAGCATATTGTGTGGTTATTTTTGTTTATGTGTTAAAGGGGAACATTTTATTGGAGTGTCGATGGGTTGCAGGTTTGTCTTTGGGGAAGAAGTTGCTGAGAACTTCGAAGCCAGCACAGAGGGAGTAGTTGATGAGACTCCAAGGTAGTGAAGCAGAGGACCTCGAGCTGTGAGGAGAAGCAGTGAAGAGGAGTGTCACGTGCTTCTGTAGAGGTGGAGAAGCACCATAGTTGCTCGAGGAAACTTCATGGTGTAGCAGCCAAGAGAGCTGTGGAGGAACCTAGCAGAAGGGTGAAGCATCGTAGTTGCTCGAGAAAACTTCATGATAGCAGCCTGAAGGAGCTGCAGAGGATCCTGGTAGTGAAGCCCAGAAGAACCTAAAGGTATTAGGGTAGTGAACTTCCAGAGGTGGAAGGGAAGTTCTGGTGGATTACTTGTAGGGAGTTGATAGTGTTTGGTTGTCATTAGCGTGCAAGACGCAGTGAGAGGTGAGGGACTGTTGGCATTCTTATGTCAAGGAGTGTTTTACACTGAAGTTTAGAGTTACAGTCGTAGGCTGGATTACCTACAGATGTATGTGTTCTAGGACTGATAGTGATCGATTGATCCGTGTTGTGTATCAATGAACATTTATACTGATATATGTTATTGCATTCAAATGCTGATTTTCTTTGTACACATTTATAGATACATATATATATTCTTTTGCTGATGGTACAACAGTGTATGTAGACTTGATCAACTTGAGGAGGTTGATAGTATCAGGTGGTGAACTAGGAGATAGGATACCACTTGATAAGCTGATGATAGAGTTCTGATGGTGTTGGAGTGCAACCTGATTGTGATAATATAGAGTATAGGATTCATTATTATTATATGTGTGTATGTATCGTGTATGTGCTTTGTCCAGTAAATGTATCCCAATTTGCTGGTGTTTGCCCTTGTCCTAGTGAGGCTTCCCAGGAGGTAGTAAAGAAGGAGAGAGAGAGAGAGAAAGAACCAAGAACCACTGCCGTGGACAGGGTAAAAGGTAATACTAATAAGTCAAAAGGGGATTGAGGAGATCATATCACCTAAGGAGAGAGTGGGGAGTCACAGCGGCTCGAGTGGGTCTGTGCACGTGACAACGAGGCTGAGTGTTGGAGCCGCATCCCCTAAACATGTGACGTGGAGCCCCTCCCCAAGAGCCAGAAGCGCCTAGTGTGATCTCCTAGTGAAGTGTAAGCACTCTACCGAGTTGTAGGTTGGGTTCTCCGTAGAGAAGGATCAACGACGACAACACCAACCAACCCACACCTACTATAATAAATTGGGGGCTTGTGTCCGGGAGAGTGAACTGACACACCCGCACCCTGTCCAAGAGTGGATTTGTACACCCTTGCTGAAATAGATAAACTGTGTGACTGCAGGTGTTTATTCTCTCTCTTGGGAAGACTCACAGGACAAGATGGATAAGGTGCAAGCGTTTGTGGAGTCAGGCAAGCCTGAGGACTTGGAAGGTTGCACGAGGGATCAATTGAAACAAATAGCAGAAAAATGTGGCATCAGGTTGAAAGCATCTAAAGTAGCTGGGATGAAGGATGAGATCCTGAGGCAGTTAAGAGCCAAATATGAAGCGGCAGAGCAAGGAGTCCAAAAAGGAGCTGAAAGTGGAAAGGAGGATGATGGGCAGGATGAAGTGAGATCCCAGGGATCAAGTAGGAGCAGCAGGAGTAGCCGCAGTAGCAGGAGTAGCCGGAATAGGAGCTTGGAGAGATTCCAGTTAGAGCTCCAGATGCAGCGTGAGGACAAGGAGAGACAGTTCAAGCTGGAAAAGATGAGATTAGAACTCCAGATGAAAAATGAAGCCGAGAAGGAAAAAGAGAAAACCAGACTGGAAGTAGAAAAAGAGAAAACCAGACTGGAAGTAGAAAAAGAGAAAACCAGACTGGAAGTAGAAAAAGAGAAAACCAGAGTAAGAGAACTGGAGTTGGAACAAGAAAAAGAAAAAGCCCAGGTCGAAAAAGAAAAAGAGAGAACAAAACAAATGCAGATAGAAGCGAACAGAACCTTGGCTGAGCAAAGGATTGAACATGGGTTGCCAGAGAGCACCACCCAGGTATCACACCCACCAGATGTTAGGGTTAGGGAGAAAGACATTCCCTTGTTTGTTCCCGAAGAGGCGGAGAGCTTCTTCGAGCATTTTGAAAAAGTAGCCAGTATCAAGGAGTGACTACAGGAGGAATGGGCCCAGCTGGTCCAGTTAAGATTGACTGGTGCAGCCAGGGAGGCATACACCCAATTGTCACTGGAAGAGTGCCAGGATTATGCCACAGTAAAGAGCAGCATATTGCGCTCGTTTCAGTTAACCCCAGAAGCTTATAGAAAGCGCTTCAGAGAGATGATCAAAGTTGGAGCGTGTACGTTTGCTGAGACAGCAAGAGATCTGGAAAGACGATTCCAGAAGTGGATTGAGGCTGCTGGAGTTGGATCTTACGCTGACCTGAAGCAACTGATGGTCATGGAGAAATTCTTGGAGATGATGCATCCCGAAACAAAGTTCAAGATCCAAGAAGCAGGGATAAAGGAGGTGAAAGATGCCGCAGATAGGGCGGATATGATTACTGAAGCGTATAAGAGCTTGAGGGAGAACAGAGTAAGAAGCGAGGTGAGATGCAGTAATAGCAGACCCAATGAAGTCTGGGGAGGAAGAAATTTTGAGAGACCCAGAAGAGTCTGGGGTGAGAAGAATTTTGATAAATGGGCAGATAAAAGTAAGTACCCTAAAACTCAGACGAGTAGGTCGCGCACTTCGTCTGAAAGTGAGGATGGAGGAGCCAAACGAGAAACTAATCGTTATCCAGGGAATCAAGAGTCCAGTAAAGCTCCACAGAGTACGAGTAGTACGTCTGGCCCGAGGAACTCCAATACGAGTGGGCAGAGTCAGAGCTACTCTGGTACATATAAAAGAGACTTTTCCCAGATGAGATGTTACAATTGTAACGGATTGGGTAACGTGATGCGAGATTGTAGACAGGGCAAGAGAGTTGTGACCCTGGCCATGTGTGACACCCAAAGTAAATATGCCAATGTGTTCCAAGACAAACCACAGAGAGCGAACTTAGTGAACGAGAGGTATAGGCCATTCATGAGCAAAGGTTGGATCAGTGTAGGAGGCCAACCTGAGGTAGAAGTTGGTATCTTAAGAGATACCGGAGCTAATCAGAGCTTGATTACGAGAAGCCTGATTGGGAATGATCGACGGTTAACTGGCAGGAGTAAGATGAAGGTATATGGGTTGTTGTCTGAAAGTGACATGCCCATTTGTACTGTCCAGCTAAGGTCGGAATATGTGTCGGCAGAGGTGATGTTGGGAGTGTGCCCCGACATACCTATTCCAGGAGTCCAAGTGATCCTGGGGGAATGACTTGTGCGGGACAAAGGTGTTGCCGAGAGTCATAGCGGAGACTGTGTCAGAGGAGTGCCCAGAAGGCCACGGCACATGTGGGACACCTGAGAGTGTGAACCTGACTGACATCCGAGGAAATGCGTCAGGAGACCGCCAAGCCATTGAAAACCCTGTCTCGGTAGTGATGAAGGCAGAGGTGGCCGACGAGGAAGACACTGGAGAAGGTGAGACAGTGTCGATTCAGCCGGTGGAAGATATCGATGTAGATATAGCACGGCTATTTGATGAAGGTCCAGCTCAGGAGAATGAAGTCTCGGTGAGGTCAAAAGTGAAGATGGCCCAGCCGAAGAAGACTCATGCGAAGAGAGCGGACTTGAGTAGAGCCCAGACTGCTGAAATTAAGAGTCGGAAGGCGAATGCAACTGTGCTGAGCAGGAATGAGGAAGGATGTGGACATACTGAGGACGGGAGTAGAGCGTCAAGTGGTCCACGAGCACAGAAGCATGTGGATAGTGGAGTTAAGTTGTTTGAGATGTCAGGAGTTGACATGTTCCACAGAAAACGTGGAGAAAAGATAATGAAGAAGAGTAATAACCGAGGAAATGAAAGGAGAAGAGACAGTATGTGTGGAGAGATGCTTACGAGCACTCTAGGAAGGGTAAAGCGACATGTACGGTCGAGCGCTGTTGAGTGTAGTTCGGTGCTCGAAGAAACTTTTAGGGAACGAAGAAGAGTTGAAGGAGAAGAAAGGGAGTTGTATAGAGGTGAGAAGTGTAAGAAGAGGATGATGATACAAGCATGGAGGAGTAGAAGAAAGCCGAGGACTCGATGGAAGTCAAACAGGATGAGGTCTTGGATAAATGAGGAGATGAAAGGGAGGATCGTCGGTGAAGACGAGGGTGTGAAGTATGATGACAGGAGACGAAAGTATAATGGCAGTAGATGGAAGTGTGAAGACGACAGAGGAGGTACAGACAGTAGATGTCTGACTCTGGATGTGAAGAGAAGAAGACGAGGAAACGGAGGGTGGAGACAGTAAGTCGAGTGAACCGATGGAGTGCAGGCGTCCAAGGAGGACAGCCTAGCTAAGAGGTGTCAGAGAGGTCAAATCGTTTGTGAGAAGATCATGTTTCTGGCACGTTGTGAGCCGGATGTTGCGAGGTGCAACGAACTGATTGTAGACTCCTAAGGGAGTACGTAAGCAGATCAACCGGTCGAACCAATCGGTTGAAGAACGAGACAGTGTTGTGGCGGATGTATTATCCCGAGCTTTGCCACTGGAATAACTCTCAAAAATAAGGGGAGGGGAGTGTTATGATCTCAGCCTACAGGAGAAACGAGTCTCCCTCCTTGAGAGTTATTCAGCAAGCCTGACCTGATTAGAAGGTCTAGCAAATATTGAGGTGATAACCCATATGAAAAATAGTATGTTGGATTCAATGGACAGTTTAAGATTATGGGCAGTAAGTAAGGAAATAGATAAATGACTGGCTAGGAGATGTGGACATTTTGCTGGAGGCGTGAGGCTCGCTTCCGGAGGACCTTGACCTCACTTGAGTGCCAGACATCGCAGGGGAAAGCCGTGCTCCGTTGAGCTCCCGTCAGAAGGGAACCCCTAGTGATATATCTCGAAGAGAAGAGAAGTGTGCAGACGTGCCAGCTGTGGAACTGAGCTGGGAACGTTGTGGTCTCAAGTTCTGGTCGAAGGGGAGAGTTTTAAACCGCCAAGAGGCATTATTGTGGGCCGTGGAAGCGCCTTGACCAAGCTCTGTCAGAGGGATAGCGCCCTCGACCAGACGATCTCTGGTAAGCACGATATTCGCCAGTTCATAGTGATTGCTTGTAGTTGGTCGTGTGCCCAGCGACAGTAGCAATGTTTATTTATAAGTTAGACATGTTTTAATAAGGCAGAAAGCCTGAAATAAGAGAGTGGAAAGGGAGGTACACGGAGCGACATCCGTCCGCCCTGAGCTCTGACAGACGACTGAGGGAGCCCGGCTCCTGACGGAGGAAGACCCTCCCAGCGAGTGAGGACCGCCGCCGGGCGAGGTGGAGTATGGACCCGCCCAAAACGGGGGAGTCCACTCTCACAGTAGGTAGAGGACAGATAGAGGTTTGAGGCAAGCATATTGTGTGGTTATTTTTGTTTATGTGTTAAAGGGGAACATTTTATTGGAGTGTCGATGGGTTGCAGGTTTGTCTTTGGGGAAGAAGTTGCTGAGAACTTCGAAGCCAGCACAGAGGGAGTAGTTGATGAGACTCCAAGGTAGTGAAGCAGAGGACCTCGAGCTGTGAGGAGAAGCAGTGAAGAGGAGTGTCACGTGCTTCTGTAGAGGTGGAGAAGCACCATAGTTGCTCGAGGAAACTTCATGGTGTAGCAGCCAAGAGAGCTGTGGAGGAACCTAGCAGAAGGGTGAAGCACCGTAGTTGCTCGAGAAAACTTCATGATAACAGCCTGAAGGAGCTGCAGAGGATCCTGGTAGTGAAGCCCGGAAGAACCTAAAGATATTAGGGTAGTGAACTTCCAGAGGTGGAAGGGAAGTTCTGGTGGATTACTTGTAGGGAGTTGATAGTGTTTGGTTGTCATTAGCGTGCAAGACGCAGTGAGAGGTGAGTGACTGTTGGCATTCTTATGTCAAGGAGTGTTTTACACTGAAGTTTAGAGTTACAGTCGTAGTTTGGATTACCTACAGATGTATGTGTTCTAGGACTGATAGTGATCGATTGATCCGTGTTGTGTATCAATGAACATTTATACTGATATATGTTATTGCATTCAAATGCTGATTTTCTTTGTACACATTTATAGATACATATATATATTCTTTTGCTGATGGTACAACAGTGTATGTAGACTTGATCAACTTGAGGAGGTTGATAGTATCAGGTGGTGAACCAGGAGATAGGATACCACTTGATAAGCTGATGATAGAGTTCTGATGGTGTTGGAGTGCAACCTGATTGTGATAATATAGAGTATAGGATTCATTATTATTATATGTGTGTATGTATCGTGTATGTGCTTTGTGCAGTAAATGTATCCCAATTTGCTGGTGTTTGCCCTTGTCCTAGTGAGGCTTCCCAGGAGGTAGTAAAGAAGGAGAGAGAGAGAGAAAGAACCAAGTACCACTGCCGTGGACAGGGTAAAAGGTAATACTAATAAGTCAAAAGGGGATTGAGGAGATCATATCACCTAAGGAGAGAGTGGGGAGTCACAGCGGCTCGAGTGGGTGTGTGCACGTGACAACGAGGCTGAGTGTTGGAGCCGCATCCCCTAAACATGTGACGTGGAGCCCCTCCATAAGAGCCAGAAGCGCCTAGTGTGATCTCCTAGTGAAGTGTAAGCACTCTACCGAGTTGTGGGTTGGGTTGTCCGTAGAGAAGGATCAACGACGACAACACCAACCAACCCACACCTACTATAATACGGCCTATTGTGGACAGGTTTTCACCCCTGGTGGTGGAGGCCTGGCGGTTTGCTCCCGCTTTTCCTTTTTCTATTGGACTCATGCTTAACTGCCGTGAGCAGCCTTTAAACTTGTAGTCCACCTCCTAAGGGAGGTAGGCGTAGAAAAAAATCTCACACCAGGGAGACAACACTGACCCTCTCACCAACACAGTAGGCCAGGGTGACAACACTGACCCTCTCACCAACACAGTAGGCCAGGGTGACAACACTGACCCTCTCACCAACACAGTAGGCCAGGGAGACAACACTCACCCTCTCACCAACACAGTAGGCCAGGGAGGCAACACTCACCCTCTCACCAACACAGTAGGCCAGGGAGGCAACACTCACCCTCTCACCAACACAGTAGGCCAGGGTGACAACACTGACCCTCTCACCAACACAGTAGGCCAGGGAGACAACACTCACCCTCTCACCAACACAGTAGGCCAGGGAGGCAACACTCACCCTCTCACCAACACAGTAGGCCAGGGAGGCAACACTCACCCTCTCACCAACACAGTAGGCCAGGGAGGCAACACTCACCCTCTCACCAACACAGTAGGCCAGGGAGGCAACACTCACCCTCTCACCAACACAGTAGGCCAGGGAGGCAACACTCACCCTCTCACCAACACAGTAGGCCAGGGAGGCAACACTCACCCTCTCACCAACACAGTAGACCAGGGAGGCAACACTCACCCTCTCACCGACACAGTAGGCCAAGGAGGCAACACTCACCCTCTCACCAACACAGTTGGCCAGGGAGGCAACACTCACCCTCTCACCAACACAGTAGGCCAGGGAGGCAACACTCACCCTCTCACCAACACAGTGGGCCTGGGAGACAACACTCACCCTCTCACCAACACAGTAGGCCAGGGAGGCAACACTCACCCTCTCACCAACACAGTAGGCCAGGGAGGCAACACTCACCCTCTCACCAACACAGTAGGCCAGGGTGACCACACTCACCCTCTCACCAACACAGTAGGCCAGGGAGGCAACACTCACCCTCTCACCAACACAGTGGGCCTGGGAGACAACACTCACCCTCTCACCAACACAGTAGGCCAGGGAGGCAACACTCACCCTCTCACCAACACAGTAGACCAGGGAGGCAACACTCACCCTCTCACCAACACAGTAGGCCAGGGAGGCAACACTCACCCTCTCACCAACACAGTAGGCCAGGGAGGCAACACTCACCCTCTCACCGACACAGTAGGCCAAGGAGGCAACACTCACCCTCTCACCAACACAGTTGGCCAGGGAGGCAACACTCACCCTCTCACCAACACAGTAGGCCAGGGTGACCACACTCACCCTCTCACCAACACAGTAGGCTCACACAGTTTATATACCTACTATATACATGCCTCACCTGTGACAGAAAAAAACATGTTTTTTGAAAAACAGGGCCATCTGTTGGATGTAAGACCAATACATGCAGAAATCTCCGAAAGATCTTCACCTATTGCTTTTAAATTTTGACACAGCTTTCCATTCAAATACATGCAGGTTTTTATATACATACAATATAGATGACACACCTGTGACAAGTAAAAACATGCCGTTTTTGAAAAACAACGCTATCTGTTGTACTTAATAGCAACACATGCTATACTAAACATGTTACGATTCTATTTCAATGTTACCGATTGCATTGACAAATTGAATTTTCATAGATTTCGATTTATTTTCATTTTGATTGAAATATTTTGTGTAGCATTGCGTTGGAATTGAGCTGTGTTGTTTACCATACCTTTCATTTCGTAAGTATAAGTATTGATGCCACACCTGTGACAGGTTAAACACAGAAATCACAATAGTGTGATACATCAATTAACAAATCCACAAGGACCGTGACTAAGATTCGTACCTACGTTAGAGATCTTTCCCAGACGCTGCCTTGATCGACTGAGCTACGACATGGTCAAAAGAATTGAAACCAGAAGTTCTACTGGACTTACTTGGATCCTGCAGCCTCTCCAAGACACAAACCCAAGTAAGTCCAGTAGAACTTCTGGTTTCAACTCCTTTGACCATGTCGTAGCTCAATCGATTAAGGCAGCATCTGGGATGATCTAGGATGTAGGTGCATATCCTCGTCATGGCCCTTGTGGATTTGTTCTGTGACAGGTAAAAACATTTTTTTTAAGAAACAGCACCATCTGTTGCATGTAAGAGAAACTCACTCTGTACTAAGTATGTTACGATTGCACTTCAATGTCTCCGATTACATTGACAAATTAAATTTTCATACAATTTGATTTATTTTCATTTGCATTTAATTATTTTGTGTGACATTGACTTCTTTACCGATTGCTTTTTAACTTTGACACAATGTTCCATTCAAATAGGCGCATGTTTTTATATATCTACTATATACATGCCTCACCTGTGACAGGAAAAAACATGCTTTTTTGAAAAACAGCTCCATCTGTTGGACGTAAGAGCAATACACACTGTAATCTCCGAAAGTTCTTCGCCGATTGCTTTGATAATTTGACACAACGTTCCATTCGAATATGTGTGTGTTTTTATATTTACCATACTGTTCATATTGTGACAATAGTTTTTGTATTTTTTCATTGTTTTTCATTTCGTTTTTTAACTGTTCTACTTATTTTTCAGTGATGCCTGAAAACTTAATAAGATCATCAGATGTTCCCATTTTTCTGACGGGAACATCAAATCATTTGAGAACGCATCGGACGAGGTAGTGAGGAATGGTGGGGGAGGACGAAGGGATATGAATTTGGAATGGTGGGGAGGACGAGAGGACTAGAGAGGGGAATGGTGGGGAGAACGATGGGATTGTGTTTGGGGTAATGGTGGGAAGGACAAGGTGATAGGGGAATGGAAGATGTTTGGGACGAAGGAATGGAGGGTGGAGAGTTGCGGGAGGACAAGAGAGCAGTAAAGTGGGAGAGGACGAGGGGACAGGGAAGTGTAGCATGGTGAGGAGGAGGAGGGGGACGGGGGGAATGGAGAATGGTGGGGAGGACAAGGAAACCGTTGAGTGGAGGATGGTCGGGAGGACAAGGGGACGGTGGAGGAAGGAATGATGGGGAGGACAGGAGTACAGGTTGGTTAAGTATGGTGGGGAGGACGAGTGGACAGGGGAAGTGGGGAATGGTGGGGAGGACGAAGGGGCAGGAGAGGGGGGAATGGTGGGGGAGGATGACGACACAGGGGAATGGTTGGGAGGACTATGGGATGGGATGGGAGAGGTAGACTAGTGGAAAGGACAGGGAAGGGTTGCTGCGACGTTGTTGAGCCAAAGCAATGAGTGGCCGGGTACAGCCAGTCTATATATATTTTTAAATACCTATTAAATAGATGCCACATCTGTGACAGGTAAAAACCTGCTTTTTTTTTTTAAAAAAGCACCATCTGTTGCATGTAATAGCAACACATTCTATACTAAATATGTTACGATTCCATTTAAATGTTTGTGATTGCATTGATAAATTGAATTATCATAGATTTCGAATTATTTTCATTTTGATTTAATTATTTTGTGAGACTTTGCCATGGAATTGAGCTGTGTAGTTTACCATACCATTCATTTCGTGAGTATAGTTTATTTTTTTTATTTTTTCATTGTTTTTATTTCGTTTTTTTAACTGTTTTCTTATATCAGTGATGGGAATATCAGATCATTTGATGTTCCCAATTTTCTGATGGGAACATCATCACTGGTCGAGGATAAGAATGCTGGCAATGCTAACTGTGTCGCCTTGCGAATACCTATTCCCCCGAGTCTAACTGGGAGCGTTGCTTGGTCCCATTGGTCATCTTGCAGGGAGAGGTTTAACACTTTCACAGTTATTGACCTTAGGAGTGTGTCATATTCTGTTAATTTTGGGCTGTCGAAGGAGGGAGCACACCTTAGGAAATAGGTCAGTCTGGGCAAAGCCAGGCACCTTGTGAGAGGGTACAAAGCATCGTGGGCGTCCAAAGCCCCTATTCTTCCCTCCATCCTCCTCAGGTCATTCAGCTTTTCTTCGAGGACTACCTCAATGGCGCTCGAGCCCAGAAGTGCCCCTAGCAGCACACTGTCGGTGGGAGCGATCACTTGGGCTCCTGGCAATATGGTTCGCACTGCATCTATGGTTGGTTGGCTAGATGAGATGATTTCACACTTTAATGGGTTTAGGGTGAGTCCTAACTCCTCTCCCTTAGATTTCACCAGCTGTAGATCTTCTAGCAGGGACTCCTGTGTCCCTGCCAGGGTGCCATCGTCCAGGAACCAGATGTTGAGTTCGCTGGTCAACCTGCTTGTGACCTCTTTAACAGCCATGCAAAAAAGAAAAGGGGCAAGTGGGTCTCTGTTACGAACCCGGATCCAGCGTCCGAGCCGGGAGCAGTGACAACCACGCCATCTGTGGGTCAGCTCCCGAAACCCCCGCCAAACGGACGACGACACCTGGTGAAGACAGCGTGTACTGGCCTCGAGGACCAGTTTCCAGTCTGGTTCAGCGCTCAACACCGCCGCTCCTGACCTCTGGTGAGGTGGTGCTCCGACGACAGCGCCATCTATGGACTGGATACGTCAGGTGTTTGCGC
The DNA here is from genome assembly GCF_040958095.1 of Procambarus clarkii. Lineage (NCBI taxonomy): Eukaryota > Metazoa > Arthropoda > Malacostraca > Decapoda > Cambaridae > Procambarus > Procambarus clarkii. The sequence goes on from NC_091221.1 coordinate 28,369,264, forward strand.
CCGCCACCGTAAGTGAGGAGTATTAGTGTCCCGGTTATTAATGACGTGTCTGCTTACAGAGCCGACCTGGGACCACTGTGGTGAAGGGGAAGTCAGTCTACCCGAGGCAGCCAGTCTCCATACTGTGAAGTTTGCTGCAGCTGTTGTGACGTCGTCCCCCCGGAAGAACACTGTGGTGTGTTAAGCCTGCCAGTGGAGTGGCAGTGAAAGGATTTACCCGGGACCGACGGTTGGAGACGATAATCCACTGGGGTATTGAGGACAGGAGGGTGATTGGTGATATCACACGAGACTCCTGTCTAGGGCGTACCCCTTTCATCGTTCGTGGAGTGGCCGTACCAGCCTTGGTGGCTCAGTACCTGCCAGCAGACCTGCTGGACGTGTGGTTGACGGCCTCCACGACGGTGCCCCCAGTGGACCTGTGTTGTGGCTGACCTGTGGCCAGGGTAGGCTCGGCGTTCTCAGAGGACACGTCTTGAGGCCACGAAGAAAGCACTGCGGACTCAGCACCTAGCTTCTTAATCAAGAGTCTTCAGCAGAAGACTAGATTGTGCACGATCCCCTTGTAAAGTGTTAATACCCCTCCCCCTTGTGTACTCTTTTATTCTATCTATTTAAACGGTGATGGTGAACATTATATTATATTAAGTTCTTAGCTTTCTTTCCCTACTTCCTTTAAGTTACTTGCGTCACGGATCTCATCCCTTGATAGCCACTACTGGCTTGGGAACGGATACATATATCTTCCTCTAACAACATCAGAGTGAGAACCCCGTTGCGTCCCGAGAGGGCCGTAACATAATTGGCATCCCCAGCGGGATCCGTCCCCTTGTTAAGTATGTTTGACAGGGGTGGTGAAGTGGCGTAATCCCTGTATATAATTCCCCCTGTGTGACGATTGTGACGTTATACGTCCTGTGCGGTGCTCAGAGTGACTAAGTGCGATATTGTGCAGTGCGGTGCACGCTGTGATTAAGCGATTAAGTGCAATATTGACTAGTGCGGTGCTTAGTGATTTAGTGTAATATTGAAGAGCGAAGTGTTCGCTCGGACTAAGTACAATATTGGGTAGTGCGGTGCCCGGAGTGATTACGTGCAATATTGGCAAGTGTAGAGTTTGGTGCATTAAAGTGCAATATTGACGTAGAACAGTGCTAAGTGTGTTAAGTGCTAAGTGTTCCATCTGTGACAATGGCAGACAAAGCTACCATCGATGATCTGGACGAGGTTCAGGCTTTTCTGAACAGAGAAGATTGTCTTGCCAGATTAAAATATCTGAGTAAACCAGAGCTTGTACTAGTGAGCGCCTACCTGGAGATCAAGATCCGTGCCAGTGATTCCCGTGTGGAGATCTTGTCCAAGGTACACCGGCACCTGAAGGCAGAAGAGAAACAGGAAGGCGAGACTCCTAGTACAAAGGAAAGTGCAGACATAGCTTCCACGGAAAAGGAAGATAAGGGCAGCGACGTTGACAGTGATGCAGGCGAGCTTAATATCAGCTTCCTAACAGTCAAGATGCGTGCCCTAGAGATCAATCGTGAAATAGAATGGAAGAAATTAGAAATGGAACGAGAGAGACAAGATAAAGAATTAGAGATGAGACGTTTAGAATTAGAAGAAAGGAAAGCAGAGAGAGAGAGAGAAGAGAAACGAGAAAGAGAAAGAGAAGAACGAGAAAGAGAAGAGAGACGAGAAAGAGAAGAACGAGAACGAGAGAGAGAAGAACGAGAAAGAGAAGAGAAACGAGAAAGAGAAGAACGAGAAAGAGAAGAGAGACGAGAGAGAGAAGAACGAGAACGAGAGAGAGAAGAACGAGAGCGAGAAAGGGAGGAAAGAGAGAGACAACATGAACTAGAAGTGTTGCGATTAGGCGGTGGTCGGAGGCAAACAACGGACACCAGTAGCTTCGATCCGGTACGCAACATCAAAATGGTCCCCAAATTCCATGAGAAGGAGGTGTCAAAATTCTTTGCAGCCTTCGAGAAAGTCGCTGCCTCTTTGGAGTGGCCAAGGGAGAATTGGGCCATCATGATACAGTCAGTCTTGACTGGGAAGGCCCAAATCGCCTACTCTACGTTATCCCTTGACGACTCCAGCGATTACGATATGGTGAAGAAAGTGGTGCTCATGGCGTACCAATTGGTACCTGAGGCATATAGGCAAAAGTTCAGAAACCTGAAGAAGACCTCAGAGCACACTTTCACCGAATTCGCCACCATCAAGGAGCGACTTTTTCAAGAATGGTGTGCCTCTCGGAAGGTGGAGACCCGGGAAGACCTCGAACAGCTGATTCTGCTCGAGGACTTCAAGGATTGTTTATCTGGAGACCTCAAGACGTACTTGGAGGAACAGCAGGTAGAGACCTTGAGTGCGGCAGCCACCATGGCTGAAGAGTACATCCTGACTCATAGGCCGTCTGCTAAGTACGTCTCGAGGAATTACCAGCGCCGGTTTGACAGACCTCACGACGAAGAAGAAGAAAGACCCGTCCCACGAAGTGCTAAGAAGACGCCCCCAAGTAGCCCCCGAAGAACAAGTCCTAGCAGTCCGAAACACCGGAGCCCGAGGAGGAATATGGTGTGCTGGACTTGTGGGCAGAAGGGACACATAGCTGCTAGGTGCCGAGGCAGAAGTGGTGGCAGCGCACGAAGGGAGGTGATGTTGATGAGCTGTGTTACATCACCAGTAGGAAACCAATCTACGACGACGCAGGAAGGACCAAGTTTGTTGGCCTCTCACACTTCAATCGGGTATGTAACGAGTGATCATACTGGTAGATCAATTGTAGTGCTCAGAGATAGTGGAGCAGCCCAGTCCCTGATCGTGAAGAGCTCGTTACCCGAGGGAGTAAGTGTGGATGGGAGACCAGAGGTTATCCTGGTTGGGTTTCCGAGAACGCAGTATTTCGCCCCCTTAGTGCCAGTACATCTCGACTCGCCTTATTTCAGCGGCACATGTGCGTTGGCAGTAGTCGATACCCTCCCTGTGGCTGGGATTGACGTGGTACTAGCCAACGACTTGGTGACCGATTGGAGCACCAATCGTCCCAAGGTTGCGGACGAGTCTACCAGAACAGCACGGTCTGAGGTAACAGGCAATGGTAATGTCCAGGTAAAGACAGACCCGGATGTAAACATATTTAATTTGTCCTCTCACCCGCAGATCGACGATATTCTAGCAGTGTCTCCTGATTCTCTCGACGAGGAACATGAAGTTAAGAAGGCAGAGGTACCTGAGCAAGAAGAGGGGCCTCGTGTGCAGGCACCCACGGATACCAACGAGTCTGGAGCGAAGGCGGATGTGTGCTTGCGGTATGGCAAGTTACGGCGTGTATTGAACCAGCCAGAGATTCCCCAGACGTCAGAGGCATGTGCGGTGCGTTCAACAGGTCTAGTGCCCTCTTCGTTCCAAGCCAGGCTAGTGGATGTTGCCGGCTATGGACATGACTGGCTCGGGAAGCTTATCCCTCAATTGACCCCATGTTTCTTAGCAGTATTTTGTTTTGTTCTCCTATGTGCTCTCTGTGTTCTCAGTAAGGATCAGTGGACGACCCGAAGGATGATGGCTCCCGTGAACATCGAGAAGAGGTCCCTGGGATTAGAGATTTGCACTGCAAGTGTTGCAGTTGAAGAAGGGACCTGGAAGCTGATAGTAGATACAGGAGGTACGACATGTGATAATATGAGTGACTGTTTCCGACAGGTGGACACCCCCCGCGTGATTGCTGAGCCTCAACACAGCGTTATGCGGAACGTTGGTCGACCTGACGGGGGCAGAGCGAATGCCATCTTCGGTGAGCAAGCAGCCCTGTTGGAACTAGGTGTGGGCCTAGTAGAAGAGTGTATAGTAAGTACTGCCTTGCCCACTGTCGCTATCACTCTGAATTATCAGACCTCTGTATTCCAGGTTCCCGTTTCCCTGAAGGACTACAGGATCGGTACCAGAAATGCCGTCTGTGTTCAGCCATCATCGGTGCCACGACATAAGGAAGTGTCGAGTCACTCCAGATCGTGTCAACACCGATCCTTACTCGAGAGGTGTGAGGTTATGCTCCGGATTAACATCTCGGTGGAGACGGTGAAGATGTGGAAGATTACACCAGGCAGGACCTTGCCTTCAATTTTAAAGTGCCCGTCGTGCCGGAATTGCCCAGTAGGACAGTTCTGTAGACGAGACAGCCTCACCATTCCAGATTATAATGCATGTGTGTCCATTAGGAGTTGTGTCGTCGTACTAATTTGGTTTGTGTTTCTTTTTATAGAACCCCAAACCAAATTCCTTTTGGTGGGGAGGTGTTACGAACCCGGATCCAGCGTCCGAGCCGGGAGCAGTGACAACCACGCCATCTGTGGGTCAGCTCCCGAAACCCCCGCCAAACGGACGACGACACCTGGTGAAGACAGCGTGTACTGGCCTCGAGGACCAGTTTCCAGTCTGGTTCAGCGCTCAACACCGCCGCTCCTGACCTCTGGTGAGGTGGTGCTCCGACGACAGCGCCATCTATGGACTGGATACGTCAGGTGTTTGCGCCCGCCACCGTAAGTGAGGAGTATTAGTGTCCCGGTTATTAATGACGTGTCTGCTTACAGAGCCGACCTGGGACCACTGTGGTGAAGGGGGAGTCAGTCTACCCGAGGCAGCCAGTCTCCATACTGTGAAGTTTGCTGCAGCTGTTGTGACGTCGTCCCCCCGGAAGAACACTGTGGTGTGTTAAGCCTGCCAGTGGAGTGGCAGTGAAAAGATTTACCCGGGACCGACGGTTGGAGACGATAATCCACTGGGGTATTGAGGACAGGAGGGTGATTGGTGATATCACACGAGACTCCTGTCTAGGGCGTACCCCTTTCATCGTTCGTGGAGTGGCCGTACCAGCCTTGGTGGCTCAGTACCTGCCAGCAGACCTGCTGGACGTGTGGTTGACGGCCTCCACGACGGTGCCCCCAGTGGACCTGTGTTGTGGCTGACCTGTGGCCAGGGTAGGCTCGGCGTTCTCAGAGGACACGTCTTGAGGCCACGAAGAAAGCACTGCGGACTCAGCACCTAGCTTCTTAATCAAGAGTCTTCAGCAGAAGACTAGATTGTGCACGATCCCCTTATAAAGTGTTAATACCCCTCCCCCTTGTGTACTCTTTTATTCTATCTATTTAAACGGTGATGGTGAACATTATATTATATTAAGTTCTTAGCTTTCTTTCCCTACTTCCTTTAAGTTACTTGCGTCACGGATCTCATCCCTTGATAGCCACTACTGGCTTGGGAACGGATACATATATCTTCCTCTAACAACATCAGAGTGAGAACCCCGTTGCGTCCCGAGAGGGCCGTAACAGTAAGATGTTTGACCTCTCCCAGCTGCTCCCGTATTCACACTGATCTCTTCCTTGTCTGGTCTACCCCAGACAGAACATTGTATCCTTCCGCCTAGTCAAAGTTCTACCAAGTTACTAGCAAGGTTTAAGTTATAACAATTAACCTCTGTTGTACTTAATTGATCCAGACTGGTTGAATTATTTTACTGAAATTAAATTACACAAACATCTAACGGCAAAGCTGTTCCCGATCCCCCAAAAATGGATAATTGAACTTTGAGAAATAGTAGACCTGTCAACCCTGCTGACCTATGACCGCCGGTCACTCCGCCTTACAAGTTAGATCTGATTCGTGACGTCACTGATGGTGACTTAAACTCAATAATTAGAATACTCTTGATATTGTATCCAGTACTATTATACAATACAATTTTAATACAAAATGAATAAAGGCTAATTTCTCTAAATTACTGAATACTATAGGATGATTCATTATACGCAGCTATGAACAAAGCGTCGGTTATTTCCACAGCGAATTCCCCTGGGGTCAGGTCACCATGCGGGCTCAGCTTCCCATTCTCTTTTGTCGATAAACCACTCTGGATAATTCTTACAACAGCCTAGTTTGTTACAACCCCCCCGCACAAGCACTTAGTAAACCTTGTTAATTTGTTAAAAATCACGAGGTTTAGTATCCAAACCCACAATTCAACTCATGCCACAAACAAAAGCTAACCTAACTAATAAAATTCGACAAATATTTGAGTGTCCAACATCAACATGTTTAAATTCATAAATTTCTCAGCTGTCAACTGACAGCAATCCTCTAATATCAGGAAACATACATCCTATCCTTACTGACATAGCTAAATAACATGTCCCTACTCTACCATCAAAGACTAGCTATTAAACTCTCTTGGCTCTTCACTAGCCAAGTCCATGTGTCCTCTAGAGCCGGCCACACCGTGCTCAAACAAACATTAAAGTTATAACTTCAGACTGAACTTTCAGTCATCCGGGAGCGTACTACGGAACTATCAGGTACACATCCGTGTACTAACCACTCCCCATCAATGTCAACCTTGACATGTTAAGGAACACACCTAATGTTTATTACATGTATCTAAAAATATAAAAAAATTCCTATACTATATCACAGGTTTCAGCTGACTGTACAGCCAAGTGTTCTCACTCACTAAAAGTGTCAATGTTTATATTGGTCCGCCTCTCCTGTGTTCAAACATTCTGCAAAAAAAATAGCACAACATAATTTTCCATAACCGTTTGTTCTGGGCTGAGACAATTACACAGGGGCTTCGATTTTGATTACTGACCAATTTATAGAGTAAAATTTTCATATATTATACCAGAATTGTTTTAAATCTGTTTTTCAACATTTAAAAGTATTGTGATTCTAACTCTGTTTTTCAACATTTAAACAAAAGTGTCCAGATGTTCTTTACACAGATGTTCAGAGCCAACTTTGTTGTTTTGTATCAATTGTTCATATTGAGTAATCGAGAAAAAAAAATCGATGCTGCTGGATGCTGAATGTAGTCGCTGACGATGACGGTGTCGATCTTGCTTCTCTCCATGTGTAGACATCAATACCTGGTCCTCTTGTACTCCCATCCGGTACTCCTGAATGACGACAGAGTGTAGTAGAGCTGAGTGCCAAGTGACAGCTGTAGAATACTGTTACTTCGGCCATTAATCTTGCTCTCGACAGTCCACACGCCTTCGTATCAATCACAGTTCACACGGCAGTCTTGATGTTAAACTTGACGGCGCAGATGACCACAGCAGAGCAGAACTGGATATACCAACAGTGTCTCTTAGCAGGAGTGGTGTCAGAAGGTCGTAGAGGCGGGTTGCTTGTTTGCAGAACAGGTGAATCTCGTCTTCCATCATTGCTCACGTCATCTCAGGCGTTTCTTGATGTCCCCAGGTTACTAGGCCGTAAACACCAACTGTGTATACCCTCGTACCGCCGACTTTAGGCCCAAAGGAGACAATTTTGCGACCTTCTATTGGCGAGTCCCGGAACTCTGTAGGGAAACCGTGCCTTCCACCTGTGACCGCCTTACTTCCGCTTTCTTGTTACTTCAGATGACGTAATCATTAATCTTCCGGCGAAATTCTTGAGTACTGCTACGTGCTTTCCATTTCTTGACCTCTCCTCCAACACTGCTGGAATTGCTGCAGTCTTGATGACGCAGCAGGTGGGTAGTGGTGATCTCGAGACAGCTACCCCGGCGTTGTATGGCACCTCCGGTGACTGCTATAATGTAGACAGCTCGCTGGCCCTGACAACCTCGTTAGTGACGTGAGGCGTCGGCCGGGTGACTCTTGGACAGTCACTCATCCCCAAAGTAACTGATGTATGGGTTACTGGGTCTGGTGGGGGGAGGGCTTTGTGTAACGTGCCTCCCCCCTCGGTCTTTACAGACAAGGGTTCACGTGTGGCTGGAACAACTGGGTCGGTGTACCAATCAGACCTGGGAACAGACAGACACAACACAGCGGAAGCATAGATATACTCTGGGTTTGGTGGAGGTGGAACCCCAGAGCACGGTAAAAGTTGCTACCTGAGTCAAGTATAGACATAGTACATCTCATTGCCTTTACAGGAAAATCTAATGAATACTAAATTATACTAACCAAGGAAGTTACTTTACTGTACAGCGCGAGATCTCGTCACCATAGGGTGGCGAGACTGCACCTGACTACTGATGAGCGATGACAGAGGGTCATCCTCATCCTCTGACTCGTCGGTGAAGCCATGAGTCAGCACTGCTGAGTCAGGAACTAGACCCGCTGAAGGCAGTTCTAATTCCTCTCTAGCATGATATTGTTTCAATTTATTTACATGAATTGTCCTTTCCACCTGGTCCTCGAACACTCCTTTTATAACAAGATTAACTGGCCCCGCCCTTTTAATTACTCTATAGGGTCCTCGCCACCTCGGAGCTAGTTTCCTGCTCTGATTGGCGGGCGCAGCCTCATTCACTCTCAATACGAGGCTTCCTTCCTTCAACTCAAGAGGGCGCACTTTCTTGTCATAAAAATGAGCATACCGAGTCCGTGCCTTCTTGGACGCTTCAGCTGCAATATTCCATGCATTTCTCATTTTTCCAAGGACCTCTGAAGGATAGTCCTCCCCGTATGCAACATTATGTCTGTTAAGCAGCCCTGAGGGGAAATTGCATGAATTACCAGTAAACAAATGAAGTGGTTGGGTGTTAATTGATTGGTGGATGGCAGTATTCAAGGCGAACTGAACATAGGGTAGGTGTTCATCCCAGGTGTTTGCATCATGTTCAGCAAGGATTGCAAGCATATCCTTGACTGAACGATTAGTCCGTTCCGTCATTCCGTTTGCTTGTGGGTGGTAGGCTGTTGTAAAAGCCGAAGTTGTCTCTAAAATCTTACAAACTTCTCTAAATATATTCCCATTGAATTCTTGACCCCGGTCAGAGACTAAAACTTTAGGATGTCCGAATACAGTAACGAACCTACGCAAGAACGCATCTGCAACCGTACGAGAATCCTTCTGAGGTAATGCAACTAGTGTAGTGTATCTAGACAGATGGTCAACTAGCACCAACACATATCTGTTACCTGAATGACTGTGGTGTAAATCAATCAGATCGGCCCCCACACGATCTAACGGTTCACGAATTTCAGGGAATTCCTGAAGTGGGGCTTGTACCTTAAGGGTACCTTTCCTCCTCTGGCAACGAGGGCACGACTTCACGAAATTGATTACCTCAGAAAGTAATCCTGGAAAATAAAATAGAGACTTTGCTTTTAAGTGGGTTTTAAAGATCCCCGGATGCCCTGCAATTTTTGAAGCATGTGCAAGCTTTAACGCTGATGACCGCAACGCGTCCGGAATAACTAGCTGAAATATTGCCCTATCATTCTGGCTATTAACATAATACAGGACGCCCTGTTTCATCTCAAAATCATGAATAGGTAAATTCTTTTTCTTTTTCGGGTATTTTCCTCCCTCTAAATACTCAATAATCTCTTTCCATCTCGGCTCGTTCATCTGGTATTCTCTCATTTTATCCGATGGAATGGTTTCAATATTTTCATTAATCTGCATTGCCGCTATATTTCTACTTAGCGTATCTGGCACAACATGTGCTGGACCAGGCTTGTACAAGATCTGGAATGAGTGGGCCGAAAGTTCGTGAGACCAGCGTGACATTCGTGGGCATTTCGTTCGCTTTTTAAATATGTCTGTTAATGCTCGATGGTCTGTGTAGATTACAAAATGCCGCTGAAATAGGTAAGGCTCGAAATACCTAACTGATTCTACTACTGCCAGTGCCTCCCGATCCGTAGCTGAATAACGAACTTCAGGTCCTTTGACCTTCCTACTGAAATAGGCTACTGGATGGGGTAAATTATCTGCGTCTCGCTGAATTAAGCACCCGCCAATAGCAATACCGCTGGCGTCAGTGTGCACTTCCCACTCTTTCTCAAAATCAGGAATAGCCAATACCGGTGTCGTGATTAGTTGGTCTTTCAGTTTGCGATAGGCCTCGTCATGTTCAGATTTCCACACAAACTTCGCATTTTTCTTTGTCAGATCAGTCAGGGGTGCTGAAATGCCCGCGAAACCTTCAATATGACGACGAAAATATCCGGCCGCCCCCAAAAACCTACGCACGTCCTTTGCTGTCCTTGGAGTAGGCATGTCAGCAATGGCGCGGCAAGAATCTGGGTCAGGTCGGATACCGTCCGGGCACACCTGGAACCCCAGAAATTTGAATTTCTGAGCCGCCAGGGTGCACTTCTGAACATTCAGCCTGAAACCTGCCTGATCTAACAACTTCAAAGTCTCAGTCAAGTCCTGTAGGTGTTCCTCAAACGTCCTGGAATATATCACAACATCATCCAGGTACGCTAAAGAATGCCTACCCAGTACCGGACTAAGGATAAAGTTGATGGCCCTCTGAAACGACGAAGGCGCTGTCTTCAAACCAAACGGCATCCTACGGAATTGATAAGTGTGCCTACCATCCGAGAATGCTGTTTTTTCCCTATCCTGTTCTGCCACCGGAATCGCCCAATACGCCGATTTTGCGTCAAGAGTTGAGAAATACTTAGCAGCACCAAATTGATCTATTATCTCCTGTATTCGGGGCAACGGATACACATCACCCTTAGTTAATTCGTTCACCTTCCGGTAGTCAACACAGAAACGATAACTACCGTCCGGTTTCCGAACTAGCACAACAGGAGAGAGCCATGGTGACGTACTAGGCTCTATCACGCCCTGTCCCAACATTTTCTGGCACTCCTCCCTGATAATGTTCTTTGCCTGTTCCGGCAACCTCCACTGTCTTGTGTACACAGGCAAATGGTCACCAGTTGGAATGGTGTGCTCGATCTTATCAAGGAGACCAATCTGGTCATCCTCTGTCGCAAACAATTTCGGGAATTTTCGTAAAACTCCTCTCAGTGCCTTCCTATCTGCCTGTGCAACATGTTGCAAATCAAGTGCTGAAATTAATTTTTCCACTTCCTCTACATTCTGTGCAACATTTCTCGTTTCGTATTGTACTTTGGATGGTGTTTTAGTGTTCAACATATTCAGTGCACTACATTGTGCAGTGACGGATGGCGTCTCAGCTGACTCATGGTGAAAGATTTCTGTGTCCTCCACCATGGTTCCCTGAGATACCCTATCACCTGCCCTGAAGCGAAAAGTCTTATGTGAAAGATTGACAACCGGAATGAGTGCACCTTTATCGAGCACTACAACTAAGTGATGAGGAATTAATAAACTATCACATCTCCCAGCCACCTGAAGGGTGGTACCTGGTTGTATGTGACGTCCCACGGCTACTTTAATAAATTTAACAGAATGTGGTGGGCAACTCTGTTTGGTCAATGCATGCAATGCGCATGACCTCTTAACTGTGTCTGGAAGAGACTTAAAAAAAACGTGCCAAGTAGCCCGTGCTACTTGGCACGTTTTGTTCCGGGTAGCGATTCTTAAACAACCAACAACTTTAATATCATTCTACTTCACAATACAACACTTTCAACTCCCACTAGACTGTGCTACACGTTCCTAGTCCCTAGCACTTGCTGTGTTGCTCAGTGCTCATGACATGTTCATTCCACACCTCCATCTTGAGGTTATCTTGAGATGATTTCGGGGCTTTTAGTGTCCCCACGGCCCAGTCTTCGACAGGCCTCCACCCCCAGGAAGCAGCCCGTAGCAGCTGTCTAACACCCAGGTACCTATTTTACTGCTAGGTAACAGGGGCATAGGGTGAAAGAAACTCTGCCCATTGTTTCTCCCCGGCGATCGAACCCAGGACCACAGGATCACAAGTCCAGCGTGCTGTCCGCTCGACCGACCGGCTCCATTGCAATAACAACACTATAAAACAGACTGGGCTTGAGTTTTTATTGGTCAAATACAGCCAATCAGAATGAGCCCCACCTAGACCAATCATCCTGCTTGCCTCATAGAAGTGTATGTCATTAGACCCAGTTCAAATTTATTCAGCATTTAGTAGGTCATTGAAAAGAACCTAGACGAGCTTGGAACGAACTCTGATTCTCATAACACACACAGAAATCACAATTGGGTGATGCATGTCGTAGCTCAGTCGATTAAGGCAGCGTCTGGGATGCTCTCGGACGCAGGTTCGAATCCTCGTCACGGCCCTTGTGGATTTGTTTGTTTAAACTCTGATACTATTATAATTTGACTAGGTATGCTTTGAAATGGTCTTGATCTCATACAACTGTGGAACCAGCAGTTACGTTTAAGTCCCTTGAGATACGATACACTTAAGTGATCTTTAAGAAAGAGGAAGGGAACTATTAGGAGTAAATGCCAAGCTGCTACGGCTATACAGCGTTGAGAAAGGAATCAGGATAAGGATGTAGGATGGGACGGGAGGGAAAGGAATGGTACCCAACCCCTTGGACGGTCGGGGACTGAACGCCGACCTGCATAAAGCGAGACCGTCGCTCTACCGTCGAGGAGTAAATTATCACATTGCTACGTTTCCAAATGACGCGAAAAACAGAGAACGTCATGGCCAAAGCCTCGCGCGATATTGCTGGACAGAAAATTACAAGCTTGATCAAAGTAATGGTTTTTAGAACTCAATTCCATTAGGTGTCAAGTAGTGAGGGTTGATATTATTGACAGTGCGCCAAGAGAATGGGATATTTTAGTTAGTTTAGTCTAGTTCATTTATTATGCACCCCATACCCATCTTGTGGGCGGTAGTGGAAAGGGTTACAGAGGCACATAATGCAACCCGTTCTCGCAAATTTAATAAGTCAATATTGACTTATTAAATATGTGCATAGGTGACATACTTAACATAATAGATACCCTTAAAAAGATTCATAGAAAACACAGACCTTACCTAACCTACTTAGTATGTAAAGATAAGCATCTTATTGCTTCGTAATTACAATTATTACCTAACCTATAATAGGTATAGGTTAAGTAATAATTGTAATTACGAAGCAATAAGATGCTTATCTTCAGATACTAACAAGGTTAGGTAAGGTCGGTGTTTTCTATGATTCTTTTTAAGGGTATCTATTATGTTTAGTATATCACCTATGCACGTAGTTAATAAGTCAATATTGACTTTACGAATTTGCGAGAACGGGTTGCATAATGGGCTCAGGGACTGAACCCCACAATTCATTCAGTGGGGTTCAGTCCCTGTGATACTGGGATATGTGATAAGAGGAATGGTACTGGAAATCAAATGGAAATGTTCAAAGAGGTCTCTCCAAGTTCGAGGAGTCACTTGCCAAGGAAACGGAGGCAAAGAGACAGAGAAGGAAAGCCGGTAGCCAGGAAGACAGACCAGAATCGGACATCGTTTGTGCTCGGTGTGGGATGGACTGCCACTCTCGGATTGGCCTCACCAGTCACACCAGGTGCTGCACCAGGATTGACAACTAGGGCGCAACTCCATAGTCTCCCGAGACTGAAGGATGCCTACTATACTGGAATTCAGAGGAAAAACCTTAAAGTGAACATAATACGAACTGCAAAGCAAGAATTTAATCGGCATAATATTGAATATTAACAAACAAAATCAGATTTTACATTCCAAATGAATCATTCAGATCATTATTCAGAACTTATGTTATTCAGTTCAGGAATACAATGCCAGCCTTGAGAAGGACAGAAATAAAATAAAAAAAAGGTCCTTTGATTTGCTACGAGACAGGTACCAGAAATAAGTGAATCGAGTTATGAGGACAGTTCGACATAACCTAATATAATCGCACTAGAAAGAAGGAAGGACTGAATATGGTATGATCACAAGGTACCTGGGGGCCAGATTCACGAAAGCACTTACGCAAGCACTTACGAACCTGTCCATCTTTTCTCGATCTTTGGTGACTTTGTTTACAATTATTAAACAGTTAATGAGCCCCGAAGCACCAGGAGACTGTTTATAACAATAACAACAGTTGATTGGGAAGTTTTCATACTTGTAAACTATTTAATAAATGTAACCAAAGCCGTCAAAGATTGAGAAAAGATGTACACGTTCGTAAGTGCTTTCGTGAATCTGGCCCTCTAGTGGCGCTGTGATCACAAACACGTCTCACACGGAGCGAGCGATTTGGCACACAAAGGCGTTCGAGTCCTGGTCAGGGAGGATTGACTACACGCCCCTATTCACCAAGCAGTAATTGGTACCTGGTAGTTAACCGATTAGAGGGTCTTGCTACAGGGGAAAACTAATAGGTTAAGGCTTACCATGAGCTTAGAGAAAACTCTTAACCTGCTAAGAAGAGCCATTGTCACCAAACTCCTGTACCAACTTGTATAAAGAAAAAGGTATATATATCCTTTTGATATAGCACTTAAGATATAACAATTCTAAGAGAAGTTCCGGATCAACCGGGCTGTGGTGGGTATGTGGGCCTGCGGGCCGCTCCAAGCAACAGCCTGGTGGACCAAACTCTCACAAGTCAAGCCTGGCCTCGGGCCGGGCTTGGGGAGTAGAAGAACTCCCAGAACCCCATCAACCAGGTATATGTGGGCCTGCGGGCCGCTCCAAGCAACAGCCTGGTGGACCAAACTCTCACAAGTCAAGCCTGGCCTCGGGCCGGGCTTGGGAAGTAGAAGAACTCCCAGAACCCCATCAACCAGGTATATGTGGGCCTGCGGGCCGCTCCAAGCAACAGCCTGGTGGACCAAACTCTCACAAGTCAAGCCTGGCCTCGGGCCGGGCTTGGGGAGTAGAAGAACTCCCAGAACCCCATCAACCAGGTATCAACCAGGTAAATATCTCAAATAGAAGTGAACAGTCTTTTCCACATGCGGGTTAGCAGAGCGAAGGGACGGAGCTAAAAATATACTGCAATTCAATACAGATGGTAAACAAATGGAAGGCATTTGAAGCAGAAGTCCTGGAAGCCTTCTCCTTTCACAACCTCATGTCTTAGCATAACAACGTTAATAGGCTTAAAACGACCTAGAACTGCATAAAAAGCTGGGGTCCTGGAGCTTAGATCTCGCTACCTCCCCCCCCAAAAAGCACCCAGTTGTTAAGCAACCACTACACACACACACACACACACACACACACACACACACACACACACACACACACACACACAGGGGGGCCTCGTAGCCTGGTGGATAGTGCGCAGGACTCTTAATTCTGTGGCGCGGGTTCGATTCCCGCACCAGGCAGAAACAAATGGGCAAAGTTTCTTTCACCCTGAATGCCCCTGTTACCTAGCAGTACATAGGTACCTGGGAGTTAGTCAGTTGTCACGGGCTGCTCCCTGGTGTGTGTGTGTGTGTGTGTGTGTGTGTGTGTGTGTGTGGTGTGGAAAAAAAAAGTAGTTAGTAAACAGTTGATTGACAGACGAGAGGCGGCCCGAAAGAGCAAAGCTCAACCCCCGCAAACACAACTAGGTTATCTTGAGGTTATCTTGAGATATTTTCGGGGCTTTTTAGTGTCCCCGTGGCCCGGTCCTCGACCAGGCCTCCACCCCCAGGAAGCAGCCCGTGACAGCTGACTAACACCCAGGTACCCAGGTAGGTGAATACAACTAGGTGAATACACACACACACACACCGATTAATCATTTTGATCAATATGAACAAAATATGAGCGGCTCAAAGTGTTGATGTGCGGCCTGCGAGTATTATCGCGATCAGATATCACCGCGATTCTCAGAAATGTTTTTGGGGAATTAGTGCTTTGTCAATTTTTCTATTTCCACTCTGGAGTGGCGCATCTATTACGAGTGAAAGTTTAACCTTTGATTAATTTGAAATCGGGATAACACAACTTTAGTTTAAAAAAATAATAGACAAAAGCAATATTTTATCTCGTATTTATCCCTATTACTAGTATTTTATTTTATTTGTTTAATTGTGATGTTTATATTGTGATCAATTTGATGTTTATATTGTGATCAATATTAGTACTATCAGAGCCAAGTTTGATAAACTGTGAAGAGACAATGTTTATATTTAAGCAAACTATTAAACAGCTGTTGACCAGACCACACACTAGAAGGTGAAGGGACGACGACGTTTCGGTCCGTCCTGGACCATTCTCAAGTCGATTGTGAACTGTTACAGTTCACAATCGACTTGAGAATGGTCCAGGACGGACCGAAACGTCGTCGTCCCTTCACCTTCTAGTGTGTGGTTAACATCCTTCAGCCACGTTATTGTGACGTGGCTGAAGTATGTTGTAACTTATGTGGCTAAACAGTTCAAGGTAGTCAGTTCAATATTTGAACAGTTCTAAAAGCAGTTTAAATATTGTCAAGTTCATGAACCCAATATGTGCCTATGTAACTCTTATTACAGTCGGTCACATAATGGGTATCGGGCTCTATCATCAGTCATATAATGGGTAATGGGTTGGTATGTGGTGCACTACCATTCACAGCATGGGGTATAGAAGTCCTTCCTCTCTCTCTCTCTCTCTCTCTCTCTCTCTCTCTCTCCCCTGTTCATTCGCGCTTCAAATAAACTCTGTCTGCATATTACTCCCTTTCCTCACACCCCTTTTTCATTTCCATTATTTATCTCTATCTTTCCCTCCATCATTCTCTCTCCCTCCACATTCACCCTCATGCTACCCCTCACAGTTGAACATGTTGGGCTCGACGTATCCGCCCGTCAATACCTCACAACTATCGCGAATCTCAAAAATTTCGATTCGAATTTTACTTGGGAAGCAGCGAGCGTTTCCACACACACACACACACACACACACACACACACACACACACACACACACACACACACACACACACACACACACACACACACACACCTCCCCCTCTCTTCCTACTCCTCTTGTTCCCTCGCTGATCGGCAAAGGAATACCTGATGAACAAGGGGGGGAAAGAACGAGAGAAAAGGCAAAAGAATCCAAGGATGAGATGGGGGGATTAAATCCTACAGCGATCGCTTATCCCTTTTTGCTTTTTCAGTCACGTGAGAAAATTGCCATGCATTGAGGGCTGAATTCGATGTTAAATTCAGATTTACATAGAAAGTCGAGATATCGACGATTTACACGAAAAGTCGAAATATTGACGATTTACACAAAAAGTCGAAATATCGACGATTTCCACAAAAAAGTCGAAATATCGACGATTTACACGAAAAGTCGAAATATCGACGATTTACACAAAAAGTCGAAATATCGACGATTTACTCAAGAAGTCGAAATATCGACGATTTACACAAAAAGTCGAAATATCGACGATTTACGCAAGAAGTCGAAATATCGACGATTTACGCAAGAAGTCGAAATATCGACGATTTACGCAAGAAGTCGAAATATCGATGATTTACGCAAAAAGTCGAAATATCGACAATTTACGCAAAAAGTCGAAATATCGAAAATTTACGCAAAAAAACGAAATATCGACGATTTACGCAAAAAATCGAAATATCGACGATTTACACAAAAAGTCGAAATATCGACGATTTACACAAAAAGTCGAAATGTCGACGATTTACACAAAAAGTCGAAATATCGACGATTTCCACAAAAAGTCGAAATACCGACGATTTACGCAAAAAGTCGAAATACCGACGATTTACGCAAAAGGTCGAAATACCGACGATTTACGCAAAAGGTCGAAATACCGACGATTTACGCAAAAAGTCGAAATACCGACGATTTACGCAAAAAGTCGAAATACCGCCGATTTACACAAAAAGTCGAAATACCGACGATTTACACAAAAAGTCGAAATACCGACGATTTACGCAAAAAGTCGAAATACCGACGATTTACGCAAAAGGTCGAAATACCGACGATTTACGCAAAAGGTCGAAATACCGACGATTTACGCAAAAAGTCGAAATACCGACGATTTACGCAAAAAGTCGAAATATCGACGATTTACGCAAAAAGTCGAAATATCGACGATATACGCAAAAGTCGAAATACCGACGATTTACGCAAAAAGTCGAAATACCGACGATTTACGCAAAAAGTCGAAATACCGACGATTTACACAAAAAGTCGAAATATCGACGATTTACACAAAAAGTCGAAATATCGACGATTTACACAAAAAGTCGAAATATCGACGATTTACGCAAAAAGTCGAAATATCGACGGTTTACGCAAAAAGCCGAAATATCGACGATTTACGCAAAAAGTCGAAATATCGACGATATACGCAAAAAGTCGAAATATCGACGATTTACACAAAAAGTCGAAATATCGACGATTTACACAAAAAGTCGAAATATCGACGATTTACACAAAAAGTCGAAATATCGACGATATACACAAAAAGTCGAAATATCGACGATTTACACAAAAAGTCGAAATATCGACGATTTACACAAAAAGTCGAAATATCGACGATTTACGCAAAAAATCGAAATATCGACGATTTACGCAAAAAGTCGAAATATCGACGATTTACGCAAAAAACCGAAATATCGACGATTTACGCAAAAAATCGAAATATCGACGATTTACGCAAGAAGTCGAAATATCGACGATTTACGCAAGAAGTCGAAATATCGACGATTTACGCAAGAAGTCGAAATATCGACGATTTACGCAAGAAATCGAAATATCGACGATTTACGCAAGAAGTCGAAATATCGATGATTTACGCAAAAAGTCGAAATATCGACAATTTACGCAAAAAGTCGAAATATCGACAATTTACGCAAAAAGTCGAAATATCGAAAATTTACGCAAAAAAACGAAATATCGACGATTTACGCAAACAACGAAATATCGACGATTTACGCAAACAACGAAATATCGACGATTTACGCAAAAAGTCGATATACCGACGATTTACGCAAAAAGTCGAAATATCGACGATTTACAGGAAAAGTCGAAATACCGACGATTTACGCAAAAAGTCGAAATATCGACGATTTACACAAAAAGTCGAAATACCGACGATTTACCAAAAAGTCGAAATACCGACGATTTACGCAAAAAGCCGAAATATCGACGATTTACGCAAAAGGTCGAAATACCGACGATTTACGCAAAAAGTCGAAATACCGACGATTTACGCAAAAAGTCGAAATATCGACGATTTACGCAAAAAGTCGAAATACCGACGATTTACGCAAAAAGTCGAAATATCGACGATTTACGCAAAAAGTCGAAATATCGACGATTTACGCAAAAGGTCGAAATACCGACGATTTACGCAAAAAGTCGAAATACCGACGATTTACGCAAAAAGTCGAAATACCGACGATTTACGCAAAAAGTCGAAATATCGACGATTTACGCAAAAAGTCGAAATACCGACGATTTACGCAAAAAGTCGAAATACCGACGATTTACGCAAAAAGTCGAAATACCGACGATATACACAAAAAGTCGAAATATCGACGATTTACACAAAAAGTCGAAATATCGACGATTTACACAAAAAGTCGAAATATCGACGATTTACGCAAAAAGCCGAAATATCGACGATTTACGCAAAAAGCCGAAATATCGACGATTTACGCAAAAAGTCGAAATATCGACGATATACGCAAAAAGTCGAAATATCGACGATTTACACAAAAAGTCGAAATATCGACGATTTACACAAAAAGTCGAAATATCGACGATTTACACAAAAAGTCGAAATATCGACGATATACACAAAAAGTCGAAATATCGACGATTTACACAAAAAGTCGAAATATCGACGATTTACACAAAAAGTCGAAATATCGACGATTTACGCAAAAAATCGAAATATCGACGATTTACGCAAAAAGTCGAAATATCGACGATTTACGCAAAAAACCGAAATATCGACGATTTACGCAAGAAGTCGAAATATCGACGATTTACGCAAGAAGTCGAAATATCGACGATTTACGCAAGAAGTCGAAATATCGACGATTTACGCAAGAAATCGAAATATCGACGATTTACGCAAGAAGTCGAAATATCGACGATTTACACAAGAAGTCGAAATATCGACGATTTACGCAAGAAGTCGAAATATCGACGATTTACACAAAAAGTCGAAATATCGACGATTTACACAAAAAGTCGAAATATCGACGATTTACACAAAAAGTCGAAATATCGACGATTTACGCATCAATCACAAGTACCAGGCTTACACACTCAACATGGCTCGTCACACAGCCTGGCGAACACCACCAAATTTTCTTCCTGCATCGTCCGACGAACGTTCACTCGTCCGGAAGTTGGGTGATGGATCGTCGCGTGCGGAAATGATACCATCACGCTGCACCGGAGACGAAGCCGAGGCCAGACCCCGAATAGAGATGAGCTGAAAACGGGAGAGGAGGGAAGGTATAAGGGGAAGGAATAGGGTATAAGGGAAAGGAAGAGGGTATAAGGGAAAGGAAGAGGGTATAAGGGAAAGAAAGAGGGTATAAGGGAAAGAAAGAGGGTATAAGGGGATGGGACAGGGTATTAGGGGAAGGAACAGGTTATAAGGGGAAGGATGATGGTATGACCGTATATGGGGAATAAAAGGAAGGGGATATAGGGGAACGGAGAGAACGTGAGGGGGAAGGATATAAGAGAAAGGGGAGATATAAGTGAAAGAATAAGGGTATAAATAGAAGAGGGGTTGGTATAAAGGGAATGAGAATGGGTATAAGGGGGAAAAGATAATCGATATAAAGGGGGAAGAGAAGGGGGTATAATGGGGGAAAGATAAGGGGTATAAGGGGAAAGAGGGATAAGGGATTGGTTAGAAAGTCGGGGTCCAAGAGCTAATAGCTCGATTCTCTAGGCATAAACAGTCAATACCCCCACATCCTTAACAGTGTCCTTGAGGTTATCTTGAGGTTATCTTGAGATGATTTCGGGGCTTTAGTGTCCCCGCGGCCCGGTTCTCGACCAGGCCTCCAACCCCAGGAAGCAGCCCGTGACAGCTGACTAACTCCCAGGTACCTATTTACTGCTAGGTAACAGGGGCATTCAGGGTGAAAGAAACTTTAACCCATTTGTTTCTGCCTCGTGTGGGAATCAAACCCGCGCCACAGAATTACGAGTCCTGCGCGCTATCCACCAGGCTACGAGGCCCCCTGGTTCGTTCTGCCGGCAAGATGGGAGTAACAAAACACTAGACTGAATCACTGTTCATTTTTCACTAACATTTTTCGTGAGCTTCCAACACCTTTAATTAAGGAATGAAAGAGTTAGGAGTAAGAAAAGGGGAAGGGTGGAATGAACGGTGGGTAAAAGGGAGGGCCAGAATGAACGATGGGAAAGGGAAAGTTGATGGTTAGAGGGGGGAAGTTGATGGTTAGAGGGGTAGAGAGGGAAGGTGAGAAAGAGGGCAAGCAACAAATTGAAAATGGATTTGGATGGGAAGGTTAAGAGTTCTCGTGGGTATGAGGGTAGGGGGGGGGATAGATTGAGGGAAAGGGGAGGGTGAGAGAAAGGAGGAGTAAGGGTGTGAGAGAAAGAACAAAAGTGGGGAAGAGAGAGAAGGAGTAAGGGTGAGTGACACACAACAGTCAGCTTTTCTAGTACTAATTCAAGCAAATTAACTAATAATATCCAGTGGCTGTATGACCCTACTCTTTAAACCCCTCTTATGTGCCTATAAAAGACGAAAACATAAATCCCAATTACAAAAATGCAAAGAAAAAGTCTTTCTTATTATAAAAAAATATATAAAAAAGTACTTTTTATTATAAAAAAGTACTTTTTATTATAAAAAAGTATAAAAAAGTACTTTTTATTATAAAAAAGTATAAAAAAGTACTTTTTTTTATTCTTCTAGGAACCGTCTATACCATTATTAAGCCTTTTGTACAAAAAGAAAAGCAATGGACTGGATACCTTGAAGCAACGACCACAGCTACTTAAACGACCACATTTCTTGGGTTTACAGCCTGGCTCTAAACTTCCAAGCTTTTGTAGTTTACTTCATGTTACTTAAGAGAGAGTGCCACTCCCACCGACGTACCTAAAGGGATTGCAAAATTCTAGTCCCTGGTTTGCAAATGATGAGCAAACTTTGTTATGGTTAATGATGTGGGGTTACAGAGGTGGTGTCTGGAGTTGTGGTGGTGATGGTGGTGGTGTCTGGAGTTGTGGTGGTGATGGTGGTGGTGTCTGGGGAGGGGGGGTGGTTGTGGTGGTGGTGTCTGGGGAGGGTGGTGGTTGTGGTGGTGTCTGGTGAGGGTGGTGGTCGTGGTGGTGTCTGAGATGGATAGATTGGAAGATGTGGGTGGATAGATTGGAGGAACCATTAGTATAGCTTAAGCTAAACAGTTCAATAGATTTGTCAACAGTTTCTCGTCGTCCGCAAAATCAGTTATACGAGGAAACGTCATCCCTATTTATAATAATAATTATAATAAATAATAATAATAATAATAGAGATGGAATAAATTCAAAGATTAATATGTTTTAGTCATTGATTGCCTATATTTTGTACTGCAATAGTTACCATTCACTTTCAGTGTTGCATAGTGTGAATACTTTCTAGCTTGCAGTGCATGTTAAACATTCCTTTATACTTTCACCAAAACGTATATATATATACTTTTAACATTGTGGTAAATGTTAAAAAGTACACACACACTTGTGACAGGGAATACCTTTGCCGAGTGAATATAGACGTAAAATCTCACACCTTTTCTTTTTTCCTTTCTCTCTCTCATTCACTCTCAGACTTTCCCCGTCCCACGAATTCGTTAACTTTTCTCCGCCCCTTTCTACCCTGTTATGGTGCCATCTATTCACTCTCATTCCTATGCCATTACCAAGTCATTATTTGCTCATGCCCCACACCCCTTTTGTTTGCTTTTCGATGCCCCTTTCGTTTCCTTCTTGACCCCCTTCACTATCCCTCACTACCTCTACCATTCCCTTTTATTTCTCAATCCCCCTTTTCAATATTTTCTCCGCTACACCTATTCAATTTACCTTCCGAAACCCCGCCTTAAAATTTCTCCTAACACTCTCCTCTTTTTCTTTCTAAACCAGCTTCAATATCCGGCACTACATCTATCCCCCTTTGCCTCAGCCTCTTCAATATCCCCCTCTTCTACATATTTTTCTTATTTTTTTACCTCACCTCTCTTCTATATCCCTCCAAACTGTTCCTTTTTCTATTCTGCATGATCTCTTCCTTTTCCCCAGTGTCATATATATCATGCAGTGTCATACATGCACTGTCATACATGCAGTGCATCTACAACCTCTCCCACTCCAATCCCTTCAGTATCTCTTTAACTATATCTACCTGCCTTTCCCTGTTTCTCACAGCTACCTTGCAGATACCAGCCACCACTCGCAGTGACACATGACATGACTCTAGAACACAAACAAGCAAGCAACAGTGCGTGAAGATAAGACGAGAATGACTCTCTTTCCCCCCCCTCTCTCACTCTCTCTCCTTCTCTCTCTCTCTCTGCTGTGTCGTCGAGGCGTTGTTCCAGTGATTGCAGCCCAGGTACGCCCAAGCAGTTAATATCATTTATTAACTCTGGCGTCATATAGGTGAGAAGGGATTGCACTGCCTGTTTTCTTGGGGGTGTCTTTATCTGTGTTTTGATTTGATGGATGGAAGGGGTTGTGCATCTATAAGGTCCGAGAGAGAGAAAGAGAGAGAGGGAGAACGAGGGAGAGAGAGAGGGAGGGAGGGAATTTCCAGGGGTAAGCGCCAAGAAATTATGACTATGGATGGAAGGGGTCAGGATAAGGATTTGGGATGGGACTGAGGGAAAGGAATGGTGCCTAACCACTTGGACAGTCATCCCTTCCAAGTGCTATATAGTCATGGTGGCTTGGTGCTTTCTCCAGATAGGTCCCTAGGTCACTTGTTAACATTTTCGTGATTCACACACACACACACACACACACACACACACACACACACACACACACACACACACACACACCACAACCCAACACACACACATCCACCCCACACACACACACATACACACACACCCACCCACAACCCACCCCACCCACACACAAATTAATAAGTCGAAACGTATATACAAACATTACAAATCAAGTCACAACAGTATCACACACACACACTAACCTGCATGACACCCTACACAATAAATGACACTAACTGCTTGGGCGTGACAAGGATGCAATCACCGCAACACCTATGCAACAGCACACCGATCAACACAAGGAACTGCTTACCCACCAGATATAATCCTTTCGATGAGAGACTGAAGCCACCTTCACCTATTCCTTTGTCTCTTGTTTCAAGTCTAAGACCATAATGTCATGTACTAATTTAAGCTGTGGATAAGACTGGGAAAGCTGTGGATAAGACTGGGAAAGCTGTAAGTAAGAAAGGGGAAGTGTAAATAGGGGGAAAAGGGGTGTGTGTGTAGAGGCGAAAGGGGGGGGGGGGGGAAAGTGAGAAGGTTCTTTGAAGGGATGTAGGAGAATATCAAGTGTGTAACGTGTAAGGGAAAGGAGATCATAGGATTGGGAGGGATAGAGAGGAAGGAAGTGAAGGAAGGAAGGGAAGGGAAGGGAAGGGAAGGGAAGGGAAGGGAAGGGAAGGGAAGGGAAGGGAAGGGAAGGGAAGGGAAGGGAAGGGAAGGGAAGGGAAGGGAAGGGAAGGGAAGGGAAGACTTCCAAAACCTTCCAGAAAGTAAAAGTGTCCACATAGCTTACAGCACAAGTAAAAACAGTCCAAGCAGCGAACTTAAATTACAGATACAAATACAGATACAAAATATAAATACAAAATGCCCACGTAGCTGACCCCAAGAGCCCGCCCGCTGCCTTCAAATGGAAATAAAAACTCAGCAGACAGATGGGAGCATTCACACGGTCTCCCAGCAGACAAGAATGGAACAAAAACAGTCTCTCAGCAGACAAGACTGCAAATCTGAACCAGTCAAGCAAATTGCGTGCGGCCACAAAGAAACGATATCTGAAATCTAACAGTTTAAGTCCACTCAAGAACTTTAATGTGCGGGTGAGTGGATAGAGGTTTGAGTGGATAGAAGTTGAGTGGAAGGAGGTTGAGTGGATTGGGTTTGAGTAGATGGGATTTGAGTGGAGGAGGATTGGAGTAGATGGGATTTGAGTGGATTGGGTTTGAGTAGATGGGATTTGAGTAGATGGGATTTGAGTGAATGGGGTTTGAGTAGATGGGATTTGAGTAGATGGGATTTGAGTGGATGGGATTTGAGTAGATGGGGTTTGAGTGATGGGGATCAGTGGAAGTATAAAAGGGGGAAGATAGAGGGAAATGGGAGACAAGACAGATAGAAAGAAAATGTAGAAAGACTGAAGAAAACAAAAAAAAATGGAAAGGAGGTGGATATAAAAAAAAGATAACAGGAGATACAGAAATTAACAGAAGAAGGGAAGGAGGAAATAATTAGCGGGAGGGAAAGTGGAGATAGAACGAAGGAATAGAAGACACAGAAGAGGAAGCTAGGTACATAAAACTCCCCGTCATCTATTGAGTTATCAAAACACAAAAATGGAATGGTGTCTATTCCATC
>NC_091221.1:28397053-28460956 GCF_040958095.1 Procambarus clarkii
AAATGTCTAGACTCATATCTACTAAATGTCTAGACTCGTATCTACTAAATGTCTAGACGCATATCTACTAAATGTCTATTGATCTGTTTTGGGGGAATTTCCTGGAATATCTATAAATTTTTATAAGTCTTCCATTAGTAAACTTGAAATTATAATAGATTCCTTTTACGTCTATTAGAATCCGGTGGACTGGTCTAATAGAGGTCTTATGGACAGCGAGAGGACCTGTCTGTCCTCTAGCTGAGCGCCTTATAATTTTGACGTACTGAACTTTTACGGAAAATTGCTGTGGGTTAGAGGTATTAAAATCCCCTTAGTAGTAATGCTTTTATGGCTCCAGTAAGTAAGTTGGAAGAGTAGCCTAGGAATTAACTTTTTTTAGGCTAATCCACTGGATTTTTTTTCCCGGAAGGTAAACTGTATTAAGCGTGCTGTATTTACGGTTATACAGTATGTATAAGCAGTATACATACTGTACTTAAATATGTACTTAAATGCGGTACTTAAATATATTTCAATTTCTTGGAAACCATCTTATCTCACGTCAATTTTTAATCCCTTGGCAAGACTCTAGATCCTTGTTGAACCAATTCATCATTTCTGGAACCTACCTAACCTAACCTACCTATTCATAGAAAACGGGGATATATGTGTGAGCCGCTGCTTTCCATAGTGCTACGTAATTTGTACGTTTGGGGACCATAACGTTCAAAAGAAGACGCATTAGTTGAGAGCACGGGTTACAGTTCTGAATGCCAGTTAAGCAAGTCCCAGCTGTGTCTGGGTACAAGTGACAGGATGAACAACCCAGCGGGTTTTCTTCCTATTGGGGAGTGTTGTACATGCTGCTATGGCGGTGTGTCCACTCACAGGATGAGTGGCGCTGCCCAATACTGTCACTATGGCGGTGTGTCCACTCACAAGATGAGTGGCGCTGCCCAATACTGTCACTATGGTGGTGTGTCCACTCACAGGATGAGTGACGCTGCCCAATACTGTCACTATGGCGGTGTGTCCACTCACAGGATGAGTGACGCTGCCCAATACTGTCACTATGGCGGTGTGTCCACTCACAAGATGAGTGGCGCTGCCCAATACTGTCACTATGGCGGTGTGTCCACTCACAGGATGAGTGGCGCTGCCCAATACTGTCATTATGTCCACTCACATGTTACTGTTGCTATAGATTCAGCTACTCGGAACAAGTTCTAAGTAGCACGGGCAATGGTGAGCCCGTAGTGGACTTACCTGGCACAGGTGAATATAAATAATGAATGACACTGTATCCGGCCACAGCATGTGACACATCTCTACCGGTGATGTGACACTGAACACGACACACACATCCCCAGACGAGCATATGGTTATGAAAGAAGGTCATAGGATGTGTGTGGGAGCGGCCCCACATAATCTGGGTAAATAAACCTGTCTGTGGGTATAAACAGGTTCTTAATTGAAACAGAACGAACACACATGGGGAAAAAAATCAGACTAATATTGACTGACAAAGAAAAGGAATTTAACCTTATTAACTGACCTAAAAAAAGGTCTATAGATTCGTCTCTGTTGTTGAGTTAACAGAATTTGTTACATGTTTTGATGAGCAATGCTAATTGGCATGCTAATAGATACGAAAATAGATAAAAAATTGAACGGTATATAATGGGATAAATTAGACCTCGTGTCTTAGATGTGATGGCATTTAGACTGCAAATAAAACCCCCTTCACCTCTCCCTTCATAAAACAAAACCAAAAAAGTGAAAACTTATTTACGAAATAGACAAAAGCCCCAACACGAAACGCAGAGAATTAGACATTACTTACCACACAAAAGACATATAAGACCACGAATGTAAACAAATAATATCCACAACTCCAACAATCAACATTTTTTTTTTGAGAGGGGGAGTCGAGGAACAGCTTGACGGGTGTTCATGGAGAGAGTGACTGACAAGGGTAATGTCAACATGACATGGGGACCTGGGTTGACATGTCCCTCGTCCCCTGTCACATGACATGTGTAGAACCAGCACCCTATGTGCTCCGGTGACACCACAATAGAGAAGAACAAGAGCTTGTGGTGGTCTCTTAAGATGTAAACATTGGCATAACAAGATTCTGAAATCAGCTCACGTAAACAGATAAGGAATGTCTATGGGTTTGATGTTGGGCCTGTCGACCTATGGAGGGCTAATTTAGGCCTATTAGCCTCTGGAGGGTTAATTTAGGCCTTTCAACCTCTGGAGGGTTATTGAGGTCTTTTAACCTCTGGAGGGTTATTGAGGTGTTTCAACCTCTGGAGGGTTATTGAGGTGTTTCAACCTCTGGAGGGTTATTGAGGTGTTTCAACCTCTGGTGGGTTATTGAGGTGTTTCAACCTCTGGAGGGTTATTTAGGTATTTCAACCTCTGGTGGGTTATTGAGGTGTTTCAACCTCTGGAGGGTTATTGAGGTGTTTCAACCTCTGGTGGGTTATTGAGGTGTTTCAACCTCTGGAGGGTTATTTAGGTATTTCAACCTCTGGAGGGTTATTGAGGTGTTTCAACCTCTGGAGGGTTATTGAGGTGTTTCAACCTCTGGTGGGTTATTTAGGCCTTTCAACCTCTGGAGGGTTATTGAGGTCTTTTAACCTCTGGAGGGTTATTGAGGTGTTTCAACCTCTGGAGGGTTATTGAGGTGTTTCAACCTCTGGAGGGTTATTGAGGTGTTTCAACCTCTGGAGGGTTATTGAGGTGTTTCAACCTCTGGTGGGTTATTTAGGCCTTTCAACCTCTGGAGGGTTATTGAGGTCTTTTAACCTCTGGAGGGTTATTGAGGTGTTTCAACCTCTGGAGGGTTATTGAGGTGTTTCAACCTCTGGTGGGTTATTTAGGCCTTTCAACCTCTGGTGGGTTATTTAGGCCTTTCAACCTCTGGAGGGTTATTGAGGTCTTTTAACCTCTGGAGGGTTATTGAGGTGTTTCAACCTCTGGAGGGTTATTGAGGTGTTTCAACCTCTGGTGGGTTATTGAGGTGTTTCAACCTCTGGTGGGTTATTTAGGCCTTTCAACCTCTGGTGGGTTATTGAGGTGTTTCAACCTCTGGAGGGTTATTGAGGTGTTTCAACCTCTGGAGGGTTATTGAGGTGTTTCAACCTCTGGAGGGTTATTGAGGTGTTTCAACCTCTGGTGGGTTATTGAGGTGTTTCAACCTCTGGAGGGTTATTGAGGTGTTTCAACCTCTGGAGGGTTATTGAGGTGTTTCAACCTCTGGAGGGTTATTGAGGTGTTTCAACCTCTGGAGGGTTATTGAGGTGTTTCAACCTCTGGTGGGTTATTGAGGTGTTTCAACCTCTGGTGGGTTATTTAGGCCTTTCAACCTCTGGTGGGTTATTGAGGTGTTTCAACCTCTGGAGGGTTATTGAGGTGTTTCAACCTCTGGAGGGTTATTGAGGTGTTTCAACCTCTGGAGGGTTATTGAGGTGTTTCAACCTCTGGTGGGTTATTGAGGTGTTTCAACCTCTGGAGGGTTATTGAGGTGTTTCAACCTCTGGAGGGTTATTGAGGTGTTTCAACCTCTGGTGGGTTATTGAGGTGTTTCAACCTCTGGTGGGTTATTGAGGTGTTTCAACCTCTGGTGGGTTATTTAGGCCTTTCAACCTCTGGAGGATTATTGAGGTCTTTTAACCTCTGGAGGGTTATTGAGGTGTTTCAACCTCTGGAGGGTTATTGAGGTGTTTCAACCTCTGGAGGGTTATTGAGGTGTTTCAACCTCTGGAGGGTTATTGAGGTGTTTCAACCTCTGGAGGGTTATTGAGGTGTTTCAACCTCTGGAGGGTTATTGAGGTGTTTCAACCTCTGGTGGGTTATTTAGGTATTTCAACCTCTGGTGGGTTATTTAGGTATTTCAACCTCTGGAGGGTTATTGAGGTGTTTCAACCTCTGGTGGGTTATTGAGGTGTTTCAACCTCTGGTGGGTTATTGAGGTGTTTCAACCTCTGGTGGGTTATTGAGGTGTTTCAACCTCTGGTGGGTTATTGAGGTGTTTCAACCTCTGGAGGGTTATTGAGGTGTTTCAACCTCTGGTGGGTTATTGAGGCCTTTCAACCTCTGGTGGGTTATTGAGGTGTTTCAACCTCTGGTGGGTTATTGAGGTGTTTCAACCTCTGGAGGGTTATTGAGGTGTTTCAACCTCTGGTGGGTTATTTAGGTATTTCAACCTCTGGTGGGTTATTTAGGTATTTCAACCTCTGGAGGGTTATTGAGGTGTTTCAACCTCTGGAGGGTTATTGAGGTGTTTCAACCTCTGGAGGGTTATTGAGGTGTTTCAACCTCTGGAGGGTTATTGAGGTGTTTCAACCTCTGGAGGGTTATTGAGGTGTTTCAACCTCTGGAGGGTTATTTAGGTATTTCAACCTCTGGAGGGTTATTGAGGTGTTTCAACCTCTGGAGGGTTATTGAGGTGTTTCAACCTCTGGAGGGTTATTTAGGTATTTCAACCTCTGGTGGGTTATTTAGGCCTTTCAACCTCTGGAGGGTTATTGAGGTCTTTTAACCTCTGGAGGGTTATTGAGGTGTTTCAACCTCTGGAGGGTTATTGAGGTGTTTCAACCTCTGGTGGGTTATTTAGGCCTTTCAACCTCTGGAGGGTTATTGAGGTCTTTTAACCTCTGGAGGGTTATTGAGGTGTTTCAACCTCTGGAGGGTTATTGAGGTGTTTCAACCTCTGGAGGGTTATTGAGGTGTTTCAACCTCTGGAGGGTTATTTAGGTATTTCAACCTCTGGTGGGTTATTTAGGCCTTTCAACCTCTGGAGGGTTATTGAGGTCTTTTAACCTCTGGAGGGTTATTGAGGTGTTTCAACCTCTGGAGGGTTATTGAGGTGTTTCAACCTCTGGAGGGTTATTGAGGTGTTTCAACCTCTGGAGGGTTATTGAGGTGTTTCAACCTCTGGAGGGTTATTGAGGTGTTTCAACCTCTGGAGGGTTATTTATCCCTATCAACCTTTGGAGAGTTATTTAGGCCAATAAACCTCACGAGTGCCATTAAGGCCTATCAACCTCTCGAGGCTTATATATCCCTTAAAAAGATAAACCTTGGCATCTTGGCACTTGCTCTGTTCTCTACAAGAGCCATAAGTACTCTGAACACTGACTTAAGTTAGCACATTAGATCGAGTCAGAATAAAAGGTTCAATGAGAGAGACGAAGATCGTAATCAGCAAATGACAGAAACGCGGAAAATCCAAAATAATGTGAATCAGAGATCGTAAATTGCAACAGAAGGAACGGCAGGATGGAACAGGAAGACGAGGAGGAGGAGGAACGTGATAGCCATGTAGATATATATCCCAGGAAGGGGTCAGAAGAGAGGGAGAAGGATGGAAAAGTGAGGGGAGGAGATGGTGGAAAAGGTAGATGGAAGAGGAAGGTGGAAGAGTTAGGGGTAGGGTATAAGTGGAAGAGTGACGGGAAGGGTATAGGTGGAACAGGAAGACAGGGAGGAAAACAAAATACAAATGGGAGAGCGGGAAGGTACAAGACATAGAGAGAGAGAGAGAGAGAGAGAGAGAGAGAGAGAGAGAGAGAGAGAGAGAGAGAGAGAGAGAGAGAGAGAGAGAGAGAGAGAGAGAGAGAGAGAGAGAGAGAGAGAGAGAGAGGAGAGCAAAAGGAAGGGGGCGAATAGCATGATAGGTTAGGTAGAAAAGGCCACATCATGGTGACGTGATTTATTTCACGAATCTCATCTTGATCGTGGTAATATTTTCACCTTCCAAGGAGCGCTCGTTCACAGTGATAAAACGACTTCGTTCGCTAGTTTGATAATGATCTTGCTCCTAGTTCCAGGCTAGATACACGCGCTAATACGCTCCACAATATTGCCCGTCGAGTCCATATGGTTTGACGAGGATGTATATAGTGACGAGGGGCAAGAAAAGGGGAAAACAGAGAACGAGGAAAGGGGCAAAGGGGAAAAACGGAAGATGGAAGAACAAGAGGAAAAGGGGGCGAGAGGAAGAGAGGACAAAGAGAACAGCAGGACATGAGGGGCAAGAGCTATGAATGAGGGGATGGAGCAAACTAATAAAAATCAAATTATTACATTTATTGGTGAAAGAATAATTAGATCATTAAAAAAATATGAGACGAAGGGAGACAGACAGACAGACAGACAGACAGACAGACAGACAGACAGACAGACAGACAGACAGACAGACAGACAGACAGACAGACACAAACAATGAGTATATGCTCCAAAGACGATCAAAAAAAAAATAATCCAACAACCAAACCAAACAAAAACACAAGAAACAAAAGTAACCAAAAAACAATACGAATCCTAGAATTATAAACAAAAATAGATAATAGTCGTCGGACGTAGGAAGAAGAAGAAGAAGAAGAAGAAGAAGAAGAAGAAGAAGAAGAAGAAGAAGAAGAAGAAGAAGAAGAAGAAGAAGACACCTTTAACTACCCAGATAGGCTCAAGATGGTGCTGATCAACCCACTCTCCCGCAACCCGGCACCAATTAACCTCTGACCTTCAATCGCCTGACGAGGGCTAGCTGGGGCTAAGAGAAATATGTACATACGCCCCTTTCAGCCCGAATCAGTAAGTAAGTGTTTGAACTGTGACGAGTCTATTATTCTTACCACTGAGGTAAAAGATGGGGGGGTAAGAGGGGGTGTGGGGAGGTTGAGGGGGAACAGTTTGGGCTTTTTGAAATCAATTATCCTCTGATCGCTTGCCGATAAATGGATGATGGAAATTATAGATCATTTAATCTATATTTAGGATCCTGGTGGGCTTCTATATCAGTGTTCAGTGCTTGGGGGGAGATATCAGACTCGATTCTTTGAGTTGCAGGTGTATTAAGATGTTTAAGTTAAACTGCTTGGGCTAGAAACTGCCGGGAGATCATTTTAACGACGCAGAGCGATACAAAAACCAACCCGTTCTCGCACTTGCTTACGGTCAATATTGGCTTATTTAATAAGTGCATATGTGACATATGCACTTATGTCACATATGCACATGCATATGTGCATATGTGACATATGCACTTATGTCACATATCCCAATTGATTGGGAATATTTTAGTTTACCTTGAAAAGCTTCATACAAAACACCGACCTCACCTAACCTTCTTAGTATGTTAAGCATCTTATTGCTTCTTATTTACAATTATTACTTAACCTATCAACGGTATAGGTTAAGTAATAAGTTCTTTCGAAGAACTTTCATGGACAGAGGCAAACACACACACACAGGTTATGTGCTGGACGGTAGAACAAAGGTCTCGCTTCATGCAGGTCGGCGTTCAATCCCCGACCGTCCACAAGTGGTTGGGCACCATTCCTTCCCCCGTCCCATTCCAAATCCTTATCCTGATCCCTGTCAAGTGTCATATAGTTCGTATGACTTGGTGCGTTCTCCTAATGATTCCCTTCCCTTACCCAGGTTGCAGCCTGTAGAAGCTGTCTGACTACCAGGTACCTATTTACTGCTAGGGTGAACAGAGCCATCAGGTGAAAGAAACTGCCGATTTGTTTCTGCCTCGGCCGGTAATCGAACCCCGGGCCCTGTGGACAACCATTATCACTTGTGGAAAGCTTCATTAACATCTATGAGTACCAGAACAATAGTACTCAGAGTGACTTACAAAACTGGACTATTGGACGCAAAAATAAGTACGGATTTTGTACTATCGAGTTTGTGAACACGAAAAAAAGACGGGAACCAAACTTTAAAAATTCCCAGGCCTGGTAAAGTACATATATATACTTTATTAGGCCTAAGTCTGTGTATATAAGGTCAAAGATTTACTTTTGTTTTTTTTTCCTTTAGAGAACTGGAGAAGGACCTCCGAAGGATACCTGATCAACCAGGCTGTCACTCATACGTCAGGCTGCGAGCAGCCGCGTCCAACAGCCTGGTTGATCAGTCCAGAAACCAGGAGGCCTGGTCGAGGACCGGGCCGCGGGGACGCTAAGCCCCGGAAGCACCTCAAGGTAACCTCAAGGTAAGGTACCAGGTATGCTTGGCTCTTGAGTTTTATTTCCAATTTTGTATTATTATTTTTGGTTAATTCAGTAACATAAAAAGTTATCTTTTTTTTTTGGAGGGGAAAGAAGGATTTCATCAGTCTTTTTCTGTACGTTCGACCAAACTGTTGATGTCACTTTAGGAGGATGGGTTGGACCAAACACCTTGTAACATAGAAGCCCTTTTGGCTTGGCTTCTTAATCTTTCCGAAGAATATAAAAAAAAGAGCCAGATAGAGCCAAGAACCCCCCATAGAGTCAGTCAGTTTGACAGTTATTGAATCCAAGATCAAGAACAAGTCTTTATTGCAAAGAATGTTGCTCTTAGACAAGCCTAAGATCACAGATCATTTGCAATAAAAGGACAAGATTTTTATGGGAGGTTATCTTATCTTGAGGTTACCTTTGAGATGTTTCCAGGGCTTAGCGTCCCCGCGGCCCGGTCGTCGACCAGGCCTCCTCGTTGCTGGACTGGTCAACCAGGCTGTTGGACGCGGCTGCTCGCAATCTGACGTATGAATCAAAGCCTGGTTGATCCGGTATCCAGATCTCTGATCAGGGAGACGAACTTTTGTCAACAATAAAGGCTTTTATTAATCTTTATATTTTAATAACAACAAGTTGCATTTCTCTATTTCCTCTTGCCTCAAGGTTGACCTCTATGACCTCCTCGTGTGACCTTAGGGGTCCGCCTCCCCTCCCCCCCCCCGCTCTCACCCCCCGTGTGACCCTATCTTGCAAGAGAATCGATGCCGGGATCCCCGATTGTGAGTCGAGAACGAAGCCTTAGGCGTTCAACATTTGCACATCTATTCACAGAAGTAAAGGAGGAAATATGTTCACCACATACAAAATCGTGATAGGGATCAAGAAATTTGATTCAAGAAGTTGTATAAAAATCTGCAACTTGTCATTTGCAATGTCAAAACAATTTCTTATCTCACACACACACACACACACACACACACACACACACACACACACACACACACACTCACACACACACATACACACACACACACACACACGCGCACGCGCGCGCGCGCCATAGAGACATTAGATTTTTTTGGTTAGTGCCAGAGTAGTTGACAGATGGAATGCATTAGGAAGTGATGTGGTGGAGGCTGACTCCATACACAGTTTCAAGTGTAGATATGACAGAGCCCAATAGGCTCAGGAATCTGTACACCAGTTGATTGCCAGTTGAGAGGCGGGACCAAAGAGCCAGAGCTCAACCCCCGGAAACACAACTAGATGAGTACAACCAGGTGAGTACCTAAACTCACTCACAATCTCTCTCTCGCTCTCTCTGGGATGATGCACAGTTTTCAAACTCACCGTGACAGCACAGTGGCAGCGTCGGGGAACCAATGCCACAAGGAACACATCGCTCCAACTTCCCGTGTTCCAGTAAGCAACACTAGTGGAACCTTCCACATAACATCAAGTAGCAGCTTAACCTCAAGTCTTAAGGTTCGCAGGAAAAAAAAATAAATTTACATGCAGGCGATGAGTGACAATAACGTGGCTACAGTATGTTGATCAGACCACACACTAGAAGGTGAAGGGACGACGACGACGTTTCGGTCCGTCCTGGACCATTCTCAAGTCGATGGAACTTGAGAATCGACTTGAGAATGGTCCAGGACGGACCGAAACGTCATCGTCGTCCCTTCACCTTTCTAGTGTGTGGTCTGGTCAACATATATTTACGTATCATTTAAGAATCTACAGACGGGAGACATCTCCCGTCACGCAGGGTGCAGTCGCACCTCCACAGATCTCCAGTATCAGCTCTTGATACTGGTAATGGCTCAAAAGGGCCGCCACTTACGGGCTATTCATGCCCGTGCCACCTTTTAGGTGGCTTAATCTTTATCAATCAATCAATCAAGAATCTATATCGCTGAGTTATTCTTCTAACGCGAAGCAAAGAACGCCCAGCAAAAACAGGTCCAAAAATATAATCATACATGAATCTTTCAATAAATTTTAGTAAATAAGAGTTTGTGTTATAACTCTTTAGCCCTATAGGGAGAGCCGGTCGGCCGAGCGGACAGCACGCTGGACTTGTGATCCTGTGGTCCTGGGTTCGATCCCAGGCGCCGGCGAGAAACAATGGGCAGAGTTTTTTTCACCTGTTACCTAGCAGTAAAATAGGTACCTGGGTATTAGTCAGCTGTCACGGGCTGCTTCCTGGGGGTGGAGGCCTGGTCGAGGACCGGGCCGCGGGGACACTAAAGCCCCGAAATCATCTCAAGATAACCTCAAGAAGATAACACATTCACTATTCTCGCTCGGGCAAGCGTAGCGGGTCGAGGGAGGAGTTCGTACATATGAATGTGTAATCACACACACACACCTGTATGTAGCCTTGCTTGATCGTTTGTGTGTGTGCATATGTTCACTATTTGTGTCTGCAGAATCGAGCTGTTAGTTCTTGGACCCCGTCTTTCTAACCAATCTATATTTTTCCTCTGTTATATCTACTACATATATTTCTCTATAAGACACGCACTCACACACACATATCCCCAGAAAGCAGCCCGTGGCAGCTGTCTAACTCCCAGGTACCTATTTACAGCCAGGTGAACAGAGGCATCAGGGTGAAAGAAACATTTTTGCCCATTTGTCTCCGCCTCCACCGGGGATCGAACCCGGAACCTCAGGATTACGAATCCGAAGCTGTTAGGCGCCCACAAAAGTCATGAACAGTTTCTTTAGTATTTCACCATATAATTAAAAGCAAATCTGCACAATGGAAAGTTTTATTTACACATTGGTACATTGAAACGTGTATACAATTCAATGTAGTTTATTGTATCCTACAACAGTTTAGACCTAACAGCCTACAGTTTAGACCTATTGTCTTGTGTATAACTCTCTGTCCTGCGTGACAGTGAATACCAGCATTATCCTCACTCTAACAAGACCTAACTGAACTCCTTAGATCAGGCAAAATTATAATTGTTAATAAATCGGTTAATAATAAATAATAAATCTGTAGTTGGAAACACTTCAGATTTATTATTTCAGGTCAGATTTCAGGCCCCTGAGGTCCCTCTAGTAGAGTTCATAAATTCCTGGCCACATAATTTGTAGGTTGTGAGTGGTCTATTTTCTCCGATCCCACGTTCCATAACATGGCATTTATTAACATTGAATTCCATTGGCCACATGGTGGTCCAAGCACTTATTTCATCTAGGCCCATTTAAATGATCATTCGAAGGACCTGGTTTGTGTGTGTGTGTGTGAGAGAGAGAGAGAGAG
Organism: Procambarus clarkii; assembly: GCF_040958095.1. NCBI lineage: Eukaryota > Metazoa > Arthropoda > Malacostraca > Decapoda > Cambaridae > Procambarus > Procambarus clarkii. The sequence continues at coordinate 28,408,346 of NC_091221.1, forward strand.
AGAGAGAGAGAGAGAGAGAGAGAGAGAGAGAGAGAGAGAGAGAGAGAGAGAGACAGAGAGAGAGAGAGAGAGAGAGACAGAGAGAGAGAGAGAGAGAGAGACAGACAGAGAGAGAGACAGAGAGAGAGACAGAGAGAGAAGAGACAGAGACAGAGAGAAAAGAGAGACAGAGAGAAAAGAGAGACAGAGAGAGACTGAGACAGAGAGAAAAGAGAGACAGAGAGAGACTGAGACAGAGAGAAAAGAGAGACAGAGAGAGACTGAGACAGAGACAGACAGAGACAGAGAGACAGAGGCAGAGAGACTGAAACAAACTGAATTTCAACAAGGAGATAAACAGAGGCTCGAAGACAGACAGGTTGGTAGCCAGACAGTGGACAGCATAGACGGGGATAGAGCCCGTAAGGACCGGCATGAATATTCAAGCCCAGACACCTGGTGTTACCTGCCTCCCTGATCGCGAGTCCTCTGCAGGTGACCTCTCTGTGTGTGTACTTAATCCCTCAGGGAATATAGTGCTATACGCGTGTGCGTGTATATGCTCCACTCTCTCTCTCTCTCCCCCCCCCCTCTCTCTCTCTCCCTCTCTCTCTCTCTCTCTCTCTCTCTCTCTCTCTCTCTCTCTCTCTCTCTCTCTCTCTCTCTCTCTCTCTCTCTCTCTCACCGTGTGTATCTCGTACGTAGTGATCATGTCTCGGTGGATTCTTTTTATCCTAACCCCGTGAGAAATACTTTATCTAATTCAGCTAAGATGTCATGCGTCTGGGGTTTAATTACGCTTCCTGGCGTATTTAAGGATGTATGGATTCCGTTCCATCCCAAATCCTTATCCTGACCCTTTCCAAGTGATATTTAGTCGTAATGGCTTGGCACTTTCTCTTAAGAGTTCCTTTCCTTTCCTTTCCCTTCCCCCTTCCATCTCTTGCCTGCGCCAGTTTGTGTGTTCTCAGCGAGTTAGGCTTAGGAGGAGAGGTTGAGCTTCAGCTCTTTGGTCCCGCCTCTCGATTGTCAATCTGAACCTTGTTCGTGTGTGTGTGTGTGTGTGTGTGTGTGTGTGTGTGTGTGTGTGTGTGTGTACCTACTTGTGTGCACGCTTAGTCATGTATGTGCGTATAATCATGTGTGTACACCACTCCGTTTGTTTAACACATATTTGCAGAACAAATTATTGAACTATAACATGTTATCAAAAGAGAACAAGATTATGACCTATAATATCCGTGTTTTAAGAAAATTAAAGTAACAATGTTCAAGAAAAAAAATAAAGAAAAGCTAATTAAATAATATAACAATAATTTAATTATTATAGAACAGTAAATAAAGCAACTTCCATGTTATTTGGATGACAAAAAAATAAATAAAATGAAACCAAAGTTCTACAAGAACAAACAGAAGAACAAACTAAAATTAAACCTTAAACAACTTTTTCTTTTTTTTTTTGGTCACAGAAAGAAACATAGCAACTTTCCTAACATGAAGAACACCTGCCTACAGGTGTTTACTCTCACACCTGTGTGGTTAAAGCCAATTATTTCCCATCCTAGCCCAACCATTTCGCAACATCTGGCACCACACACACACACACCTGTCCAAGGACCGCAACAATACAGCAATATCGATCTTCCGACCAGGTGACCTAAGGGCCCTTGCTTAATTATCGCAGTTCCCGTCAGGTACATATTTATGCGTATCGAGCCATTCGTCACTATCATGCGTTCGGTTTCGTTATCTTTAATTTCGATCGTTCTGATTGGTCCGAACGGTCGTGTGGGCCTCGGACCAGTGTTATGATTGGTGCGTGGATTTGTTGGAGTGTTGAGGCAAACTTGAATCTTATTGGCCCTTTCTCGCCAGGGCAGAACATGGTGACATGTGACTGAAGTTCATATATTATATATATATATATATATATATATTATATATATATATTATATATATATATATTATATATATATATATATATATATATATATATATATATATATATATATATATATATATATATATATATATATATATATATATATATATAGTTTATCGAAAGAAAAACAAAACCCTAATGCAGAGGGAGATTGAGACATTTTACTTAATGGCCATAAACCCAAAATAAGGAATTATGAGGTGCGATAGATCAGCACATCTATCTATCTATTATATCAGCCACATCTATTCTCCGTCAAACGTATTATAATCGAGTTGATGATTGATGCCCCGGCCCAGCGATTTAGTTTAAACACAGCCGACTAAATTGCTAACCCTTCTACCCCCCCCCCCCCCCCTCTCTCTCTCTCTTGACGAGTCGCTGTGAGCGGCGTCTATAATGCAGTGGGAAGAGATTTATTGAAATTGCAAGGTGGCGAAGGTGATACGATACTCCAGTCGAATATGACCTCACTTGAGCCTTCTCGAAAGAGTCATTTTCACCCCCACACTCCCCCCTTCCCCCCCTATTAAGCACTGACGGGGAATTATTTGATGTTTTGAGAATATAAACACCTGTATTGATGAGGATATCTGCTTGTGTCTGGATTATATTGTTTTAGTCTTATTAGACGGTTCCTTAAACAAGTCTAAAAACCTTTGATGATGCTGTTTGCAAGTCACGTCATAAACAAGGAGACCTATGATGTCATTGTCAGTGAAATCACTCATTAGACGGGAGTTTCGCTTGCTTACTTGCTTGCTTGGTGACATCTAGTCAGGGAGCTAATCCCACATACTCCCATGCCTTTAGAGCCCTTCGCCTCGTTAAGGCTTCGTCGACCGCCCTGAGGTACAGATGTCAGCACTGATGATGTCAAGAAGGCTTAGCAACCAGATCAACCGACCGGGGGAGCCAGTCGGCCGAGCGGGGGAGCCGGTCGGCCGAGCGGAGAGCACGCTGGACTTGTGATCCTGTGGTCCTGGGTTCGATCCCAGGCGCTGGCGAGAAACAATGGGCAGAGTTTCTTTCACCCTATGCCCCTGTTACCTAGCAGTAAAATAGGTACCTGGGTGTTAGTCAGCTGTCACGGGCTGCTTTCTGGGGGTGGAGGCCTGGTCGAGGACCGGGCCGCGGGGACACTAAAAAGCCCCGAAATCATCTCAAGATAACCTCTCAAGATAACCTCTTACAGTGGAATATAGTTAAGGCTTCGTGTATATTACTCGTTTTCTATGTTGTTTCCAAAATCACCAACAAATCAGCTTGAGTTATCTCATCCCTTTGTGTGCATTTATATCTCAATAAACTTGTTTCAATTTCAATCAATTCAATCAAGTCAACTAAGCTGCCCATGGAGAAGGAGGGCACTATATATTGGCACTATGTATTATATATACTATATATATATATAATACTACATATATAGTATTACGTTATTAATTCCTTAGTAGTAGTATTTATTAGTATTAACACTATATATATATATATATATATATATATATATATATATATATATATATATATATATATATATATATATATATATATATATATAATATATATATATTATATATATATATATATATGGCACTATATTAGCCATATAGTGGAGTCTCTCGTGTAACATAGAGCACTGGAGGAGCCTCGTCATTGTGTGAACAAAAAGTTATAACATTTACATATGAACATTTGAACTCATCACCTGCTTCACATCATGTTATGGTTCACCTAAATTTATTTCGATCTCGGTTAACTCTACATTTATTAACTTCCTTAACTGACTGATTAAACAAACTCACTCAACTTGTATAACTCTCATACTCAACTAACTCTACACTGATTTAATGAACAAATTTACTCTACACTGAACAACTAACTCTACACTGATTTACTCGTATACATCAATCACTAAACTAACCTACTCAACTGTTGTTGTTAGAGATTTAGCTACTCTGGACGAAGTGTCCATGCAGCATGGGCTATGGTGAGCCCGTAACTACTCAACTAATTTACCCAAATAATAAACTAATCAATCTCAGGTTTCATTTTCACCTCAATACAATCAGCTAATTCTTAAAGGGCATCACTCGCACTTAATAATATATATATATATATATAGATATAGATATATTTTGAGCTATACTCCTCAATTCCTATTATAAAAAATGCTTTAGTAATCTGTAAAGAATTATCATCCAATTAGAATTAATGCGTCTAGATTCGGCCAATAGAAATGCAAGTACACCAATATTTAATCGTCATTAATCATAGAGCTTAAAAAAAACTAATTATTAAAATTATGTTCATAGTAGACACTGGTTTATCCACCAATTACAATGCAGCAGGGAGATGCCTGTAGCCAATAGCAATGCAAGTTCACCTCTCTTGATTGAAATCAGCCAATCACTGTCCGTTGCATGCATCTCAAACCACCAATACGAACCAGACCATTCAAGGCCCCAGACCATCAAATCATAAGGAATAAAGGTTATTGATACTTACGTCCAGAGACGAGCCGCACTTACAATAGAGTAATTAAGCAAAAATAGGATAGTTAAGGATAGTTAATAGTGAAATATGCAGCTTTAATTATACGCAGATAACGGTGATGAGGCCCAGGTTCTGTGTGTGTGTGTGTGTGTGTATACGTCCGCTGGGGGCAAGTTAGCACGGACGGGGAATCCTGCCCGAGTGATTGCAGGGCTTGGCTAGTTACAAACAGTAATTGCAGTTGGGGTACTTAGACAAGGTGGAGGAGGCCATAACTACCTTACTCAAAATTCCAGTAGCTTCAGACGGGATCATTTTAACTTGGATTGTTGAACCGATGTCCTAGTATATTGGGGAGGGTCGAGGCAACAGGGGGGGGAGATATAGATATATATTATATATAAATATATATCCAATCTCCTTCGTGTGATTTATATCTATATTTCTCAATGATTATATTGTTGGCAAGCGGTGATGTCTAAATTAATTATTTCTTCATCACGATTCTTGTTCGTGTGTGTACTCGGCTTGTTGTGTTTGCGGGGGTTGAGCTTCGGCTCTTTAGTCCCGCCTCTCAACCATCAATCAACTGGTGTACAGAATCCTGAGTCTACTGGGCTATATCATATCTACATTTAAAAAAAATCTTTCTAATGTCTCTGTGGCTCGTTTGGGTACTCAGATTCCACCTGTACTCACCTAGTTGTGTTTGCGGGGGTTAAGCTCTGGTTCTTTGGTCCCGCCTCTCAACTGTCAATCAACTGATGTACAGATTCCTGAGCCTACTGGGCTCTGTCATATCTACATTTGAAACTGTGTATGGAGTCAGCCTCCACCACATCACTTCCTAGTGCATTCCATTTACTAACTACTCTGACACTGAAAAAGTTCTTTCTAATGTCTCTGTGGCTCATTTGGGTACTTAGATTCCACCTGTGTCCCCTTGTTCGTGTTCCACCCGTGTTAAACAGTTTATCTTTAACTATCCTGTCAATTCCTTTGAGAATTTTGTAGTTAGTGATCATGTCTTCCCGAACTGTAGTGACTTCCAACGACGTGAGGTGCATTTCACACAGCCTTTCCTCATAACTCATGCCTCTTAGTTCTGGGACTAGCCTAGTGACATACCTCTGAAGATTTTCCAGCTTCGTCTTGTGCTTGACAAGGTACGGTCTCCATGCTGGGGCTGCATACTGCAGGATTGGTCTTACACACGTAGTATACAAGGTTCTGAAAGAACCTTGTATACTACGGAAACTTCTTACTACGGAAGAAGGAACCTTCACGAATACTACGGAACCTTCAGGAACCTTACACAGGTTCCTGAAGGCAGTTCTGATGTTACCTACCATTGCATACGCCGCTGATGTTATTCTTCCAGCGTCTTACTTTTTAGCAGTCATCCAGAGGCAGAGTGAGATCTGAGAGAGCTGCCACTCGATACACCTGTCCAAATCGACGCTTAGCCCTCGACAATCATCCAATCAACACCGAAGGAAAGGTAAACACCGTACTGACGTCACTGTTTATCTGATTGGTAGATGCCAATTACATGAATACAATACGCACATTAGGCTTAATATAATTATTCTTGCGTATTAAGGTTTTCCTTCAGACGTGCGAAGGCCTCAAACTACGTAGCCATAAATCCATGACACTCACGTTTCCATAAATCCCCCTTAACTCCCTCGCTTCCAAGATCTCTAACATTGCTGGTAATCCCACTCGGTCGATCAACCGTCGAAACTCATACGTCGACTCTGGAAAAGAAAGGGAAGGGGGGAAAGGAAAGGGGGGGAAAGGGAAGGGGGGAAAGAGAAGGGGGGAAAGGGAAGGAGGGGAAAGGGAAGGAGGGGAAAGGGAAGGAGGGGAAAGGGAAGCAGGGGAAGGGAAGGAGGGGAAAGGGAAGGGGGGGAAAGGGAAGGAGGGGAAAGGGAAGGGGGGAAAGGGAAGGGGGGGAAAGGGAAGGAGGGGAAAGGGAAGGGGGGAAAGGGAAGGGGAGAAAGGGAAAGGAGGGGAAAGGGAAGGAGGAAATACGTGTTAAACACGTGGGAAAGTGACTGATGTTTGGCGGGTCGATGAACACTGTAACAAGGAACTCCCTTTCTCTTCAAGTCAACAAAATCCACAAGGGCCGTGACGAGGGTTCGAACCTACGTCCAAGAGGATCCCAGACGCTGCCTTAAGATTTGTTCCTTTGATCCATCATGCTATTGTGATTTCTGTGTGTGTAAACCCTTCTCTTCTTTATTCTTCCTCTTCTTTACTCCTTTTCGGTGATTCTCTATTCAGTAAATGATTTTCTTATTTTCACTATTCTTTTCACTATGTTGTTGTTTTTGTTTGTTATCCATTTATTTTGTTAGCTAGTCTAATTTGTTTTTTGTCTTTAATCTTTACGATTTCATCTTCATGTCTGATATTAGTTGCGTCTTTATTTTGACTTCTAAATCCTTCTTCTTCTTTCTAATTCTGTGTTCACATTGTTTTTGCTCGTTTTTCTTTCTTTTCCTTGTTTGTCTACATTAACCTCTTGCTTCTTAATGTTTAATGTATATTCTTGTTAACATACACACAGACACACATTAAAATTGGTACAGAAGTTGAGAATAACTTTACAAAGAAATATATAGAAATAAGACAAGTTAAAAGATTATTCGAAAAGACTTCCTATCAGATAGAACAGAGAGAGAGAGAGGGGGACAGTGGAACAGAGAGAGAGAGAGGGGGCCGTGGAACAGAGAGACAGGGAGCCATGGGACAGAGAGAGGGCCGTCGAACAGACAGAGAGAAGGGGGGAGCCGTCGAACAGACAGAGAGAAGGAGGGAGCCGTCGAACAGACAGAGAGAAGGGGGGGACTGTCGAACAGACAGAAAGAAGGGGAAAGGGGCTATCGAACAAAGTCACGGAGCCCCATCGAACAAAGAGAAGGGTCCGTTGAACCCAGTGGGAGTGCAGAATATTGACATTATGACTGCTGAAGAGAGCACCTAATAGAATTGGATACATCAAAGACCGCAGGGACCGAGCCGCATCTAATCTTGTTTGCTAAGATAAGGAGCTGAAATCTTATATGTTGTGTCACTGCTCAGGAACATGAGTAATTGAACACAGTGAAGCTTCTGCCAACACAGTATCGAATTATGACTTGAAAGGGATTCAAACCTTCAAATAATATCTCCTATATTATATATATATATAGGAAGGGAGTACCACCTCTGGCTGGAAGAAGGGGGACCCATAGCCTCGGAGGAAAGCACACATAACGCATTAGAGGGAATGTTTAGGTCCCCTCCAAGACAGTTTCTGTGTACTTTTCTCCTACCACCCCCTTCCTTTTTTGTGCTTTATTGTGTATTTGATGGTATATATATATATATATATATATATATATATATATATATATATATATATATATATATATATATATATATATATATATATATATATATATATATATATATATATATATATATATATATATATATATATATATATATATATATATATATATATATATATTAGTATATTTTGGTAGCAGTCTTTCTTGTAAACAAATGTTGTTGAATATGACCGAAAAGGTAAGATTAATAATTCTAACACGAATCTTCTCAATATTTCTTATGTTTTTCTAAACTGTTGGTGGTAATAAAAATAACAATTCTCCGAAATTCATTTTTTAATTGTCTGACGCCTGAACGCATTTCGTATTACATTTTCAAAGACTTAATTTACACACAAATTCTTCGTACTTATATTCTATTGGATGAGGTGATATGGTACAAAAGTTTTGGGTGAGGTGACAAACACAAGACAGAACACGAAACAATGGGTATAAATTGGATAAGTGAACATATGAATGGAAGTAACTGCAGAAGGTCTATTGGCCTATACTTCCTCTTGCTGCTTCCATATTTGAAGAAATCATCGATAGGTACGGCGATAGCAGGTTGCTTGACATCAGCGAGGCACTACACAACAAAAAGTCAACACCAGCAATCAACAGCCAATTAATGCACAACTATATTCTACCTACTTCAAGACCCCGAACACATATCCTACTTCTACTTCTAGAAGTAGGATACTTCTTTTACTTCTACTTCTACGAACCTACTTCAAGCACCGCTCTTGTGCCAGGTAAGTCCACTACGGGCTCACCATAGCCCTTGCTACTTGCCCCGCTCCTGTGCCAGGTAAGTTACGGGCTCATCATAGCCCGTGCTCCTTGGAATCTGTTCTGAGTAGCTGAATCTATAACAGCAACAACGTTGCGAACTGGGATGTTCTTCCCCTAAAACCTCAGTTATAACGCTTGTACCACACACCCTAATCCAACCTGAGAGCCATTGCCGACAGGCAAACCACTTTCAGGGGATGAAAGGACTTTAATAGACCAGAATAAGCTTCTTATAAGACGACGAATCGAACGCATCACCAGGTAGATATAGCGACTAAAATACTAATTAACTTGACGGGAATGTTAGCACCATAACTCAAGACGCTCGTGACAGGATTATAAGAGTTAATGGTTCGCTTATTATGGATTTACAGCGTTTTAATGGACTGTGGTGCTAGTATACGGTCCATGGTGGCCGGGTGTTAATGGACTAAGGTGCTGGTACAGTGGATAAGGTGAATAAATAAAACTCACTTTATCCTATCCTAAAGAAAGAATAACGTGAATAAAGAAAACTCACTTTATCCTATCCTAAAGAAAGAATAACGTGAATAAAGAAAACTCACTTTATCCTATCCTAAAGAAAGGATAAAGTGAATAAAGAAAACTCACTTTATCCTATCCTAAAGAAAGGATAACGTGAATAAAGAAAATGACGCAGAGGAAATATGAACTAAAATTAATAAATATATGAAACAAAACTAACCAGAACAATTCGGATAAAGGGAGAGAGAGGATGAACAATAGAAGAATAACACTGAAGAATGAGAAAGAAAAGTACAGAAAGACTACAGCAAAAGAATGAGAAATAGAAAAAAAAGAGTACCAACAGGGAGAACAAGGAGTATAATTAAGAAAGAAGTAAAAATTGAAGAGAGAAGAATGAGAATTAAGCAGGAAAGAGAAAGAGACGGAAGAAGAAAGATTAATCCACTACCCAAAGATAATCTCAGATTCCCTTTAGGAGGAAACTTCCTTGGCCGGGTTCTGTGTTGTCATCTTGATCTATGGATTACTTGATATCTTATCATCTGTTATTGATATCAAGTCATCTTGATCTATTATGATATATTGATTACCCTCTTTACCTGTCTATTTATATAATTTTGACTGTTGCCCCTTACAGGTAGGGAGGGGGGGGGGGGTAGGGAGGAAGAGGAGGATGAAAGTCGAGGGGAATAGGGAAGGGGGGGGGGGGAAGGTTAGTAGGGGAGAGATCAGGGAGAGGAAGGGAAAGGTAGGTGAAGAGAGAGACGAAATTGAGAAACACGGAAATAAACAAAAGGGCGGTGAATGTAGGAATAGTAGGAATGAAAGACAGTTATGATGCTGGAGAGCGAGATAGACAGATAGTAAACAAACGTACAGACACTAAAACAGACAGATACAACGATGCACTGACAAGGAATGAATACAACACGTGCATTATTCAATAGTGAGTAAAATTATATTGTAAAACAACAATGTCGATGCATGCGGCCAGCAAAAGTTTACATACAGATATATCGATTTTGAGACACTATTTACTCAAACATTATCTTCAATAGCTTCAATAAACTCAAACACAATATAATTATATATATATATATATATATATATATATATATATATATATATATATATATATATATATATATATATATATATATATATATATATATATATATATATATATATATAATTATATATATATATATATATATAAATTATGTAGCTCTAAACACACACACAATCACAATATCACCCAAACATTTCAACATATACCAGATTAAACTTCAGCAAATTCTATCTGATTATCATACATTTGAATAAATAAATTTGAGAAAAACAGCATCCTTGTGTATGTGTACTCAACTATTTGTGCTTGCGGGGGGTTGAGCTCTGGCTCTTTGGTCCCGCCTCTCAACCGTCAATCAAGTGGTGTACAGGTTCCTGAGCCTACTGGGCTCTTGTCATATCTACACTTGAAACTGTGTATGGAGTCAGCCTCCACCACATCACTGCCTGTGTGTGTGTGTGTGTGTTTGTGTGTGTGTGTGTGTGTGTGTGTGTCATTGATAATTCTGGAGGCTGCGACTCTCTGCTCTGCTTGCTTGGGAGATGAGCACCACAGCCGGCAGTGATGAATCCCATCTTCCATGTCTGGAGAATTATATATGAATTGATGGGCGGACGATATGTTGTCTGACGGAGTTAGCGTGATAGATGCGTTGAGCAATGAAGGGTTCCTTGATGAGGTCTTGGAGCTGCTAGTGAGGAGAAACCTCTCTCTCATTCATCTTTCTCATTCTTCCCTACCTATTCATCTTTCTACCTCTGTATCTCCCATGTTTCTCGGGCTCTATCTTTCGCTTTTCCAAAATCCAAATACAGAATCTTTTAAATCATTTACTGATTGGCAATGAGACAGAGAGAGAGAGAGAGAGAGAGAGAGAGAGAGAGAGAGAGAGAGAGAGAGAGAGAGAGACACAGACAGAGAGAGAGAGACACAGAGAGAGAGAGAGAGAGAGAGAGAGAGAGAGAGAGAGAGAGAGAGAGAGAGAGAGAGAGAGAGAGAGAGAGAGAGAGAGGAGACAGAGAGAGACAGAGAGAGAGACAGAGAGAGAGACAGAGAGAGAGACAGAGAGAGAGAGAGAGAGAGAGAGGAGACAGAGAGAGAGACAGAGAGAGAGACAGAGAGAGAGAGAGAGAGAGAGAGAGAGAGAGAGAGAGAGAGAGAGAGAGAGAGAGAGAGAGAGAGAGAGAGAGAGAGAGAGAGAGAGAGAGAGAGAGAGAGAGAGACAGACACAGAGAGAGAGAGACAGACACAGAGAGAGAGAGACAGACACAGAGAGAGAGAGACAGAGAGAGAGAGAGACGCATCAACCCGACCATCAATCCTGCCCTGATAATCGAGCCAGAGACCGGCCAATGTACACGCCGCTCCTCGCACTCTCTATCAATGTTTACGCTCATACAAGTCTCCTGTTTATCTGTTTACAAGTCACCTGCGCGTCCATTTAGCAAGCCGCCTTCCAGCGGGTTACGTTCACCGACCACCCTCTGGCACGGGTAATACATCAAGTTATCGGGCGTGCCTACAGGAGGAGGGGCGTGCGCCCGCACACACACACACCTGCACACACCTAGGATGCTTATGGTGTGTGCACGATCTAATGCATCATAGTTCGCGTTGGGTGCCAGCATCAGCGTTGGGGGCTGGCCGAAGAACTTCACATTCTCTGAATTGTGTATCTAATACAGGTACGAAGTCTTCTCATGTGCCTCCCACACACACACACACACACAGCTGTCTATTTCTGCCTCGCTGTCTATTTCTGTTTCAATTTCTCTCTGTCTCTCTGACTATCTGTCTCCTTCTCTAGAGCGAGCGACTATCCCCACGCTGAATCATTATCTCTATCAATTAATCAAATAATCGATTAAGATTAAGCCACCCTAAATTCATGCACGGGCATGAATAACCCGTAAGAGGAGGCTCTTTCGAACCATTGCCAGTACCGACTAGAGATCTGTGGATGGATGGGGGGTCTTTATGGTGGATTTCAGCCTCGGAGGGCTGGCTGTACCAGTTATGGAGCTGGTGGAGTTAGTGTAGACCTCCAGGTCTTCCTTTTTTACTTTGGCTGAGACTTGCTGTTAGTTGATATGGCAGTGCTATTGCTGGAGTTCGGTGAGGTGGCTTCCATGACGAGGTCTTGTACCCAATAGGTGTCGTATTTGTGGGACGGGGAGACATCTCCCGTCACGCAGGGTGCAGTCGTACCTCCACAGATCTCCAGTATCTATTGATACCGGTAATGGCTCAAAAGGGCCACCACTTCTGGGGCTATTCATGCCCGTGCCACCATTTGGGTGGCTTAATCTTCATCAATCAATCAATCGTCGTATTTGTGCTGTGGGAGGGGAGCTCCTGCTAAGATTTCCTCATCTGAGGAGTGATTACGAGGATAATTATGAGGGATAATAAAAATGAGGATAATTACGGGGCTATTCATGCCCGTGCCACCTCTTAGGGTGGCTTAATCTTCATCAGCCAATCAAATGAGGATAAGGATTTAGGATAGGACGGAGGGAAGGAATGGTGCCCAACCACTTGGATGCTTAGAGATTGAACGCCAACCTTACAAGACTAGAGGCATGAAAAGGATTCGAACCTGCACACTTGGGTACTCCCAAACACACGCCCTAAACCATTACACCACGACATGGAGAGAAAAAAAAGCAGTGCAACCTGGGATTCAACAGAATTCTTTAGGCCAAGGGGTCCTGAGGATTGGAATCTGATTAGGCTTCCACTGAAACCCAATCAGGATTTTAACATCCTTTCCCCAAGCATTCTAGCTTTGCCCAATAACACAGTATCAGAGCAATTATCCAATGACTGACCGAGTGGTCAAACACTTAATAACCATCGCGAAAATTACGTATTATCCAACACATATCCAATTGCAATTCAACTATGCAATCCGTCCTCCTACCTGATCAATCAAACTCTTAAATATGCAACTTACTTGTAAACAACAAATTACGTTTTCTATGCGTAGTCCTCGATAGGTTAAGGGGGTTGGCGAGGTTTGTACGTGTCTGGTAAGGCAAATCAGTTTTATTTCATTTACGGGGTGACAAATGGAGGGACCGACCTGAACTATGCTGGTTGTGGACAATTAAGGTGACCACCCGGACAATTACAGTGAGTGAGAGAGAGAGAGAGAGAGAGAGAGAGAGAGAGAGAGAGAGAGAGAGAGAGAGAGAGAGAGAGAGAGAGAGAGAGAGAGAGAGAGAGAGAGAGAGAGAGAGAGACAGAGAGAGAGAGAGACAACAACTCCATCAACTCCACCAGCAACTCCACCAGGAATGGACAAGAGTGAGGAAACATTTGCCATTGGCTACGTTAACTGTGTTAAACGTAATTTTTGTAGATAATTAAGTCTGCATAGCATTAACCTGTTTATCTGGCCCTGTTGCCACTTGTCGACATGCACCATTTATGTGCTTAGTCAATCATTTTGTGTCAGGGGGGAGTTTGCGTCAGGGGGGAGTTTGCGTCAGGGGGGAGTTTGCGTCAGGGGGGAGTTTGCGTCAGGGAAAATAATTGAGGGGCTGGTCCCAAACCTGCACACAGAAATAACACCACATGAGACCAGAAGACATGGCAGGATGTGCAGAATACCCCCGTTGTAAAGCAGAGGTGCAACAGGTACTCTGAGAGAGAACTCTATCAACATCAGAGGCCCGAGACTGTTCAACACGCTTCCACTACACATAAGGGGCATAACTGGCAAACCCCTCACAGTGTTCAAGAGAGAACTGGATAAGCACCTCCAAAGGATACCTGATCAACCAGGCTGTGACTCATACGTCAGGCTGCGAGCAGCCGCGTCTAACAGCCTGGTTGATCAGTCCAGCAACCAGGAGGCCTGGTCGACGACCGGGCCGCGGGGACACTAAGCCCCAGAAGCACCTCAAGGTAGCCTCAAGGTAGGTAGGGGGGGGGGAGCTTGCGTCAGGAAGAGCTTGCGTCAGGGAGAGCTTGCGTCAGGAAAAGCAATTTGTCTTGACTCTTTGTTACAATGTTCACTTCATTGTCATTCTGTAAGTTAATAGTCGTGTCCTACCTGTTTTATTTCCTAACTCTATCTTTCACACAAACATTCTTACTCCATAACGTTCCCAATGGAAAGAAAGCCAAGTCCCGGGCATTTAAGAGTCGCGCTGCCCTCAGAGCACAGGAAAAAAAACAAAGCCAAGTCCCGGGCATCTAAAAGTCGCGCTGCCCTCAGAGCACAGGAAAAAAAACAAAGCCAAGTCCCGGGCATCTAAAAGTCGCGCTGCCCTCAGAGCACAGGAAAAAAAACAAAGCCAAGTCCCGGGCATCTAAAAGTCGCGCTGCCCTCAGAGCACAGGAAAACAAAAACAAAGCCAAGTCCCGGGCATCTAAAAGTCGCGCTGCCCTCAGAGCACAGGAAAAAAAACAAAGCCAAGAGGCTTCAGCGGACTCCCCAGCGCAATGGACAGTAAAGTCTATGATGGACAGGACAGGCAATGGGGATTTTTAGGAAGGAGGATTCTGCATGGGTCATTCCAAAGTGCGGTGGATAACCATCTCGTGAAGGAGAGTGGATGGAGGAGGTATATAGATGTTTATACAGAGGTACAGCGACGGGGATCCTCTCGGACCTAAGTTCGAACCCTCGTCACGGCCCTTGTGGATTTGTTCATTTGATGCATCACGCTATTGTGATTTCTCTGTGAGTGTATGTAGGTGTTGATATATATATATATATATATATATATATATTTGTTTCTCATTCTGTTTAAGGCATCTCCTGAACGTGAATATAATTTACAAACGTATTCACTGTCCATTTTTTTTTTGGCTCTTAATATCACCCTCCATCACCATAAACCTTTCTAGTATCGTAATCATTATCATCTATTTGCACCATTTCATCCCACACCGATCACCATCTTCTTATCTGACTGCCAGCTTCCATCACCATCAGCGTCACCATCATCTCGAACACCATCTTCTTTGCTCCTTATTGTCACCCTTCGTCAACACCATCTTGATCAAGTCTCACCATCAATGTCATCATCTACGTCACCATCACGCCCAACCTGTACACTATCTTCTGTGCTCGAGCACCATCATCATGACTGGTATTGCTATCATTATCATTCACTATCTACATGACTTGGAGCCAGCGTTCACCATTAGCTGCCATCGCTGTCTCACTATCAAGGAAATCTCGAGTTGATGTAGGTACTGAGCTCATATAAAAAGGAAATTTTTTAACCTCTCCCTTGGAATGGCAGTCTATCCCTCCCCTTGAAATTTCACCATTCATCCCCCCTCTTGAAATTTCACCATTCATCCCCCCTTGAAATTTCACCATTCATTCCCCTTTGAAATTTCACCATACATCTCCCCTTGAAACCATTAACCATTAGGCCTGGCCAGAGACCGGAACGCGTGGACAATGATCCTCGGAACCACCATATACGGGCATTCTGGGTGTTACAGATCATATTTTACACATATTATTCACCTAAGCCGTAAATAATACGGATTATCCGTAAATCCGGGAAATAATACGGATTATTTTTCCTAGGACGCTGCCCACAACAGTTGCCTAACTCCCTAGTACATATTTACTCCTTGGTGAACAGGTGCATGAGATGAAAGGAAAATGTGCTTAACCGCGTCTCTGTCCCCACCAAGAGACCGAATCCAGGACCCTTAGTTAACTAAGGGTGCCGAGGACGTAGAAACAACAATTCCCGGAGTTGCTAATATGTAAGTTTGAGAGACTGCTGAATACCTTTTACGTGGTGGTCATGTGCTCTGAATACTCGTTTCTCCAATTTTCAGATACCTATTTCGTTCAGCCTTTGCATCTCGGGGTCCTTTTAACACAGAAGGGGGAAGGAGAGGGGGAAAGGGGGGAGGGAGAGGTGGGGGGAGAAGGGGTTGTGCAACCTGGTTGTAAATCTCTAAACCATTTCATGTTGCATTATATCTGGGAGAAGATGTCATATCCTCGCTCGAGCTGTTGGTTAACTTCTCAGGGTGATAATTTCTCCACTTGGGTGAAGACATGGAATCCTGAGATTAAAGTTAAGATACGACAGTAATAAGTGAGGAAGCTAAGACCAAGGAACTGGGGAGAGAGAGAGAGAGAGAGAGAGAGAGAGAGAGAGAGAGAGAGAGAGAGAGAGAGAGAGAGAGAGAGAGAGAGAGAGTGATAGAGAGACAGAGAGAGAGAGAGAGAGAGAGAGAGAGAGAGAGAGAGAGAGAGAGAGAGAGAGAGAGAGAGAGAGAGAGAGAGAGAGAGAGAGAGAGAGAGAGAGAGAGAGAGAGAGAGAGAGAGAGAGAGAGAGAGAGAGAGAGAGAGACAGAGTGATAGAGAGAGAGAGATAGAGAGAGAGAGAGAGAGAGAGAGAGAGAGAGAGAGAGAGACAGAGTGATAGAGAGAGAGAGATAGAGAGAGAGAGAGAGAGAGAGAGAGAGAGAGAGAGAGAGAGAGAGAGAGAGAGAGAGAGAGAGAGAGAGAGAGAGAGAGAGAGAGAGAGAGAGAGACAGAGTGATAGAGAGAGAGAGAGAGAGACGAGAGACGAGAGGCAAAAAGAGAGACAGAGAGACAGACAGACAGAGAGACAGACAGACAGACAGACAGACAGACAGACAGAATGTGACAGACACAGACAGACAGAAAGACAAACAGAAAAACAGAGAGAGATACAGGCGATGAGTCACAATAACGTGGCTAAATTATGTTGACCAGACCACACACTAGAAGGTGAAGGGACGACGAAGTTTCGGTCGACTTGAGACCGACATTCTCAATCGACTTGAGAATGGTCCAGGAATTACAGGAGGTACAGACAAAGTGACGAAGAGAGAGACAGACAGCAAGTACGACGGGACAAAACACTGCCTTAACAATAACAACCCTACTAGCCCCTAAGTAATTCCTTCCCAACGACCGTATACACAGCTCCCTATAACCTCTCAACTAGCCTCTCAATAACTTAAGAACTTTACAGCTTCTTGCTATCCAGCGAACTAACGCTAATTAGTTCTCCGGCTAACTACCGTCCACACTATGAGCCGACTCAGACAGTGATTGGGCGAGAAGGAGGGTCGTTACATGGTCGTTCTAGTTCAGCTAGACACGACAAATAGCATTATATATATATATATATATATATATATATATATATATATATATATATATATATATATATATATATATATATATATATATATATATATATATATATATATATATATATATATATATATATATATATATACTGCTCTGTGCTCTATTATAAATGGCGGGCATTTGCGAGTATACACATGTGGGTGAAAGACTTTCTCAGGCCATTGGTACGAGAGAGAGAGAGAGAGAGAGAGAGAGAGAGAGAGAGAGAGAGAGAGAGAGAGAGAGAGAGAGAGAGAGAGAGAGAGAGAGAGAGAGAGAGAGAGACAGAGAGAGAGACAGAGAGAGAGACAGAGAGAGAGAGAGAAAGAGAGAGACTCCTCACTTCACCCTATCTCCCCCCCCCTCCTCCCCCCACTTCATCCCATTACAAAAGAAATAATGGAGAAAAACTGCCACCATTATTTCTTTTTTGAAACAAATATAAATGAACTACGAAGTTTCCGTCGCATTAAATCCGAACCTCAATCCGCGATGATATACACGAACGCTCAGGAAATGCGGATTAATTGCATTTTCTTACAGGCGTTCGTACACACACACAGCTATTTCACCTCATTAAACTTGTAATAGTGAAAAATTTGATCTCTCTCTCTCTCTCTCTCCCACTTTTCACCATTTCCTGTATAATGAGTTAAGAGAGACAGAGAGAAAGACAGTTAAGATAGATAGAAAATAACAAAGTGATGTAGCTTACAAAATTACACACACACACTACACACACACACACACACACACACACACACACCCACGTGTTTCTCTGAACTCTCAAAAGCGACTTTAAAACTCGTAATATACATTATCCTTGCATCTCTAAATTGTCCAATCACCCAGGAGCCAAGGATCTCTTAATAACACGTACACATTCTTCATCTCTCACTGTGAAGATATAATTAAGGCCGACCAACGATATAAATAAATCCTAAGGCATCAATTTACTTTCTCAACTACTTAACGGCCCCGGGTAACAATGTGCGGATGTTCGGCCGTATCTGGTCTGTTATCCGGCCTCTTAATTCGAATGAACTGGTTTTTGAGTCGTTTCGTGGAATAATGTACCCAGTTGTTAATCCTCGTTCTACTCGTTCGACTATTCCGTTGTACAGTTCTGACTTAATGGTGGTAATACTGCTGACTGTTTAGTTATGTCAATTAAGTCAATTAAGACCGACTGAGACTTTGCCTCAATTAAGGCAGCGTCTGGGATGCTCTCGGACGCAGGTTCGAATCCTCGTCACAGGCTCTTGTGGATTTGTTCTCTTGTGGAGGACTGTTGATTGCTTCTAAAGTCGCTAGGTTGCTAGACCGAGATCAAGCCAGCTAGGTACAATTCTTGACTCAGGCAAGGTCTGGCATTCACAGCTTTTTACGTCCTTATGGAAAAGGAATCTAATTCCATGAGGAATACCTAATTCCAAAAGGAATCTAACCCCAGTCGTGGGTTCAGAAGACTAGGTGCATAGTTCCCTAGTGCTAGACCGAGATCAAGCCAGCTAGGTACAATTCTTGACTCAGGCAAGGTCTGGCATTCACAGCTTTTTACGTCCTTATGGAAAAGGAATCTAATTCCATGAGGAATACCTAATTCCAAAAGGAATCTAACCCCAGTCGTGGGTTCAGAAGACTAGGTGCATAGTTCCCTAGTGCTAGACCGAGATCAAGCCAGCTAGGTACAATTCTTGACTCAGGCAAGGTCTGGCATTCACAGCTTTTTACGTCCTTATGGAAAAGGAATCTAATTCCATGAGGAATACCTAATTCCAAAAGGAATCTAACCCCAGTCGTGGGTTCAGGAGACTAGGTGCATAGTTCCCTAGTGCTAGACCGAGATCAAGCCAGCTAGGTACAATTCTTGACTCGGGTTAGGTCTGGCATACACAGCTTTTTACGTCCGTATGGAAAAGAAATCTAATTCCAAAAGGAATCTAACCCCAGTCGTGGGTTCAGAAGACTAGGTGCATAGTTTTCTAGTGCCCTACAACTTTACAAGTCGGAATTCTGCCAGTTTTGCTCTGATTTCGGGGACACTAAAAGCCCCGAAATCATCTCAAGATAACCTCTCAAGAAGAAGATAACCTGATGGGATTAGAATGCACCTCTTCAAGAACGGATGCCAGTTGATGGGGAATTAGACATGCAAATCAACCTTGGATGAGTCTTACATCAAATGCTGTGTTGTGCTTTAAGGTGGTGGTGGCACTAAAGGGCGCCCCTGACAGCTGGATGGACAGCGCTTAGGATTTGTAATCCTGAGGTTCCGAGTTCGATCCCCGGTGGAGGTGGAGACAAATGGGCAAAATGTTTTTTTTCACCATGATGCCCCTGTTACCTAGCAGTAAATAGGTACCTGGGAGTTAGTCAGCTGCTACGGGCTGCTTCCTGAGGGGTGTGTAACAAAAAGGAGGCCTGATCGAGGACCCGCCGCGGGGACGCTAAGCCCCGAAATCATCTCAAGATAACCTCAAGATAACCATGCTCAGAGGAATCAACAGTGTCGATTACTGGATCATACCTTACCTACCTTGAGGTTACCTTGAGGTGCTCCTGGGGCTTAGCGTCCCCGCGGCCCGGTCGTCGACCAGGCCTCCTGGTTGCTGGACTGATCAACCAGGCTGTTGGATGCGGCTGCTCGCAGCCTGACGTATGAGTCACAGCCTGGTTGTTCAGGTCTTTCTATGGGCTACTGTATCACTGTATCCATTGTATCTATGGGCTAATTGTATCATCAATACAATCTTGTTCCCACTGTTTCAGATATTGTTCGTTCATAAAGTTAAAATATCCCGAGTTTTCTGACGTTTCAGGGTTCTAGGATAACTAATACAATATTCACAAAATAATATATTTTTCAAACAGCTCGTAATTGTGAACACACATTCGTGAAAAATGACTAAAATGGGTTCGATCAATTTCCACATGTGTAGTTGAAAATACAACTTTCCAAAATTAGTTTGACACCTAACGAGTCCGCCCAAGAAATTAAATAGGACAAACGCAGCATAAAGTAGTTAGGACGAATGTAATTAGAAGGGAGATGTTCACTCTGTCGATAGACCTAGGCAATCTGATCTTATATGTTCTTTGTTCAACTGGTTTGTTATGGAGTGTAATAGGAGATCCCTTCATGTTTTGTAGATGACAAGACGTGTATTTCCATGTAAGCTGTATGTTTAGGACTGGATGTATAGGTGTTTAATGTCAAGTGCTTCAGCTAAGTCTAATCTCTAACAGCAGTATCTTTTTTAAATTTTAAATTTTGCCCTGAGGGGCGAGTTTATTGGGTAGCGCCACTCATCTTGTGAGTGAACATACCGCCATAGTGACAGTATTGGGCAGCGCCACTCATCCTGTGAGTTAACACACCGCCATAGTGACAGTATTGGGCAGCGCCACTCATCTTGTGAGGGGACACACACCTATAGTGACAGTATTGGGCAGCGCCACTCATCCTGTGAGTGGACACACCGCCATAGTGACAGTATTGGGCAGCGCCACTCATCCTGTGAGTGGACACACCGCCATAGTGACTGTATTGGGCAGCGCCACTCATCTTGTGACTGGACACACCGCCATAGTGACAGTATTGGGCAGCGCCACTCATCTTGTGAGTGGACACACCGCCATAGTGACAGTATTGGGCAGCGCCACTCATCCTGTGAGTGAACACACCGCCATAGCAGCATGTACAACACTCCCCAATAGGAAGAAAACCCGCTGGGTTGTTCATCCTGTCCGTGAATATGAAGATGCTGATTAGGATTTTTCCCAAGAAAAACGAAAAACAGGGGAGGGAAAAATTTACCGGTACACGAACAGCCTTGACACATATGTAACACATACAAACTTGGAACTACTTCTGCCCTAAACAGACCATTAACCACCACTCCCCAAACAGAACTTGATAAAGGCCATTCAGTATAAACCACGAAACCACCATTTGCCACACACAAAAGGAATCACTGGTACCCAGACCTGGATAAAAAGGGATTGGGGGAGAGGGGGTTGGGAAGGATGGGGGGTGGACCAGTTTGCATGGGCCTACGAATTTGAAGGAGGCCTATTTAAATATAATTCCTTGCCATTATATATGTATAAATCGTTCTAGTTTTTTTATACTGTCGTGTTACATGTAAGCACTTTACATACACTATATATACATATTAGTATATGTAAAGCTTCATTTTATATATATATATATATATATATATATATATATATATATATATATATATATATATATATATATATGTTTCATTGAATATGACCGCATATTCTGTATTTATTATTTTCTGGTTTAGGGCTTCTATCCCTCTAACTATTTTCTTAGCATCAGGGCTTAATTGAAATAGGAGTTCTCCAAAACTCATTTTCGTACTTTTAAGGTGAAGAAAAGAAGTGATTTACTATAGAGTGTATTACACTTATTTGTATAATTTGCACGACGTTTCGAACCACCATGGTTCATTCTCAATTGAACAGATCTTACAATACTAGTTGATTTTATACCCGCATTAGGTCAGGTGATAATACAATGAAGGTGAAAACATGGGGGGATACATAAGGGATAAACATAGGGGCTGCAGAAGGCTTATTGGCCCATACGAGGCATCTCCTATCTAAACACAAAGATTAATCCAGTGTAATTGGCCGGTTATGTTGGACATTGTCTTCTGTGTTGGCATCGATATGTTCTTGTCTTGTCCTTACTCTCATGGTGGGTAGAGTAAATAGTTCCGTGATTTGGGTGTTCATGGTAGGTCGCTCTATTCTTATGTGAATTGCCTCAAGAATTTGTAATCTTCTTGAATCTTGGGTTTTGTCTATTATGCAAGTATTCTTGTTCAACATTTCTCTTGTTAGAGTAATGTCATGGGCTTGTCTCATGTGATTCCTAGTTACTCTACTCTAACAAGACTCTAGTTACATTACTCTAACAAGAGAAATGTTGAACAAGAATACTTGCATAATAGACAAAACCCAAGATTCAAGAAGATTACAAATTCTTGAGGCAATTCACATAAGAATAGAGCGACCTACCATGAACACCCAAATCACGGAACTATTTACTCTACCCACCATGAGAGTAAGGACAAGACAAGAACATATCGATGCCAACACAGAAGACAATGTCCAACATAACAGGCCAATTACACTGGATTAATCTTTGTGTTTAGATAGGAGATGCCTCGTATGGGCCAATAAGCCTTCTGCAGCCCCTATGTTTATCCCTTATGTATCCCCCCATGTTTTCACCTTCATTGTATTATCACCTGACCTAATGCGGGTATAAAATCAACTAGTATTGTAAGATCTGTTCACTTGAGAATGAACCATGGAGGTTCGAAACGTCGTGCAAATTATACAAATAAGTGTAATACACTCTATAGTAAATCACTTCTTTTCTTCACCTTAAAAGTACGAAAATGAGTTTTGGAGAACTCCTATTTCAATTAAGCCCTGATGCTAAGAAAATAGTTAGAGGGATAGAAGCCCTAAACCAGAAAATAATAAATACAGAATATGCGGTCATATTCAATGAAACATGTTTGAAAGAAAACCTGCTGCCAGTATACACCAATATATATATATATATATATATATATATATATATATATATATATATATATATATATATATATATATATATATATATATATATATATGTATATATTAGGTAGGGTTGGTTAGGTTAGGTTAGGTAGGGTTGGTTAGGTTCGGTCATATATCTACCTTAATTTTAACTCCAATAAAATAAAATTGACCTCATACATAATGAAATGGGTAGCTTTATCATTTCATAAGGAAAAAATTAGGGAAAATATATTAATTCATGAAAACTTGGCTTATTAGGCAAATCGGGCCTTGCATAGTAGGCTGAGAAGTGCGTTCTGGCTACTAGGTACGACATATATATATATATATATATATATATATATATATATATATATATATATATATATATATATATATATATATATATATATATATATATATATATATATATATATATATATATATATATATATATATATATATATATATATATATATACACTCGAGCATATAAATCATATGATTTAGCACTGATTACAAAAATACTTAATAAACAGTCTGAAATAGACCGTAATTTCCCACTGAAAGATCCTAATACCAGCTTGGTACGACCCAGCTGTTACCACACAATCCTGTAATCATAACCCCTCACTTCGGGCTCACCATAGCCCGTGCTGCTTGGAACTTTTAGTTCCGAGTAGTGAATCTTAAACAACAACAACATAACCCTTCAACAATATCTGGAAAATAAAAAATCTACTTAAATCTAGAACCACCACTCCAAAGCCAGGTTTTATTAAGCAATTTCATTCATAGATTTAAGAGCCAAAATGCTTCCAACACAAGGCCTAAACCCCATAGATTCCCCGGTACATAACTGTACCAACCTCTCCAGGGTACATCTCGTACCACGGCGTCTCAAACCCATTAAAAACCTCGAACCACCATCAGCAATTTAAAACACTTGTGTTTAAAAGTCTTTATGAACATCTAAGTGCTAAGAGCCATTGGCCCCGACAACCATTAACTCGCGGGGGCATATATATATATATATATATATATATATATATATATATATATATATATATATATATATATATATATATATATATATATATATATATATATATATATATATATATATATGAAGAAAACAATTATGGTGGCTAAGTCGTCCATTGTGAGAGCAAGAGTATGTAAAAGATCTGTCGACTGGTATTTGAGGCACTTGTAAATGTTGATTATGGCGTAACGGGAGGGAGGGATAGGGATAGAGAGGAAGAGAGGTAAGGTAGGGAGGGGTGACGGGAGGAAGAGAGGTAGGGAAGGGTGAGGGAGGAAGCCAGGAAGGAGGACCAGATGAACAAAGGTGAAAGATTGGAGTAGATATGTATAGGGATGGAGTAGATATGTATAAAGATCGAGTAGATATGTATAAAGATCGAGTAGATATGTATAATGATCAAGTAGATATGTATAAGAATGGAGGAGCCAAGGCAGTGAACGAGGAGAGTAAGGAAAGATAAAGGGAAGAAAAAGACGATGCAGATATAGAGCCAGGTAGTAATAGCAGGCTCTATCCACCCTCTAAGGCTAGGCTCTATCCTCCATCCTCCCCCCCCCCCCCCCACCTCCTCTTAAAGACTTCAGGGCGCGTCTCAAGAACTTCCACTTGATTACCTGGACTCAATAAGATTACATTTTTATCTCCCTAAGGATGCTTAAGCTGTCCAGCCTCCGACCCAACTGCTTAACGTTCTAGTCTCTATGCAAGATGTGTTTGTTGGCCATGAAACGAGTCATAATAATAAACCTACGAACGCTCCAACAAGCATGCACACACGCACGCAAAAGAGTTTACATAAGAACGCAATTGCACTCACACACGTACGTATTCAATCACGCAATCACGAATGCATTTGCGTAAGCACTCATTAACCCGTACTGTACAGTTGCGACACACTTAGGAAATACAGTTTAATAATTTTTTTTATTAATGGGGGATAAAAAAATGGGGCTTCAGAACATTATACCCAACCTACGTAAGACCATAACTGGAATACGCAGCCTCCCAAATTGCAGTTTCCATCTAAATAAAAAAACTAGGAAAAGGCCCAAAATTAAGTGCATTCCAACACACGTCTCAGAACTACTGAAACTCTATTACACACACACTGGCTAAGTGAACTCAAGCTCATAAACGCTTAGAAGAAGAACAAAATGTGGTAACATGTTATCGCCCTTTTTTTAAAGCACCCTAAAAGATATCTTATACGTTGCTATCTGATAACGACGTTCAAGATACCTTAAGAGCATATGCAGAGTAGATAAGGCGGTTTAAAACATGTTTAAAACATGAAATTACAGGACCAAAGCACAAAGAGAAAGAAAGTGAAGCAATAGACGAGTTTCAGAAATGATCTTCTTGAGGTTATCTTGAGATGATTTCGGGGCTTTTAGTGTCCCCGCGGCCCGGTCCTCGACCAGGCCTCCACCCCCAGGAAGCAGCCCGTGACAGCTGACTAACTCCCAGGTACCTATTTACTGCTAGGTAACAGGGGCATTCAGGGTGAAAGAAACTTTGCCCATTTGTTTCTGCCTCGTGCGGGAATTGAACCCGCGCCACAGAATTACGAGTCCTGCGCGCTATCCACCAGGCTACGAGGCCCCTCCGATGATTGCTTGCAAAAAACAACAATTAAAAAAAAAGTACTGCAAATTGAATTACCTATAAGAAAAAAATGGCCAATTGAGCTCAATAACTCGATTCAGCTGAAAATAATTCGAGAAATGTGTGGAATGAAAATCAATGCATTTAATCGTCTAAGGGTGAAGAGGCGGGGCTAGGGAGATTGAGCTCGACCCTGACGCCACATCGAAGTGTGTTCACATAGATAGAAATTGTCAAGATTTAATAGTGAGGACCAAAGAGCTATGCTTCATTACAGAATGCAATTCTCAAAATACTTGAAAAATCCTAGGGAGAAAAAATGCAAAATGAGGAATACAGGAGAGAGAGAGAGAGAGATAGAGAGATATAACATATCAATAAAGCCCTTTGAAGCCATATAGAAACACTACCAACAAAGAAAGTCATCTCCTAACAGCATCCCTTTTACATGATTAATTAACTGAAGGAAAAGATGCTGCGTCCCACCTCGACTCCTAAACTAATTATGGATATTTTTTCCCCCAGCGACCTGGGGGGGGGGGGGGCGGGTGATGATCAACTCATCACCAAACATCAACAAACCTGCCAACACAACTAACATGTGACGGATGCGACAGACAGATGCGATTTCTCACGAATTTCTCTCCCAGCTGAAGTTTGGAAGATGTGTACGAGTGTGTGTTAATTAAGTCAACTTTTAAAATAATGTTGATTCTTCGGATGTTGCAATTGCTGTGGCTAAGGGGAGATTTTTGTTGGTTTGTCATTCCTGTTGCTGCTTCTGCTGTTGGTGCTGGTGCTACTGCTGCTGCTGCTGCTGCTGCTTCTGCTGCTGCTGCTGCCTCTTCTCTTATTGCTGCTGCTGCTGCCTCTTCTCTTATTGCTGCTGCTTCTGCTGCTGCTTCTGCTGCTGCTGCTGCTACTGCTGCTGTTGCTGCCTCTTCTCTTATTGCTGCTGCTTCTACTAGTCCTGATGCTGCTACAGCTGCAACGGAAAAAGTTGCAACGAAAATAGGCTAGCGGAATTGAACCTTACAACCCTGCATGACAAAAGCAACATAGGGGAAATGATCACAACATACAAAATACTGAGGGGGAGACTAGGAAACGCAAACGAGCCTTAGGAACACAAAGAAATACTCATGCCCTGAATGGATAATCAACAAGTGGAATGCATTAAAGGATGCTGTGGAAGCCACCTTCATCTACAACTTTGAAGTTTACATTCGACCAAACAAAAACAATTGAGAGTGAAAAATTTATAAATGCTAAAGGTACAACGAAGCTGGTAGACAGAGAGCTTGATCTACCTCCCTCTACCGTAGATACTGTTAGGTATGCACTGCTAGGTAAAGAAAGTATGTTGACCAGACCACACACTAGAAGGTGAAGGGACGACGACGTTTCGGTCCGTCCTGGACCATTCTCAAGTCAATTGAGCCACGTTACTTTAGCCACGTTATTGTGACTCATCTCCTGTGTAAGGAAAGTACATTTCCTCCCTGATGCCTAACCACTCCTCTCTCTCTTTCTCTCTCTCTCTCAAGCCATACACCCCCCTCACAGCCATCCTAGACACCTCCCTCCCCCTTCATAGCCATCATTTTCTCCCCTCCCCCTTCCCCTATTCATCTTCCACTCCTAAAGCCATCCCCTCAGCCATCACACACACCCACGCAGCCATTGTCCACTTCCACAGTCATGCCTCGTACAACCATAACCTCCCCCCAACACCCCTCCCCCGAACACCCCCCCCCAACACCCCTCCCCTCAACACTCCTCCCCCCTACTAGGCCGTCCATCACTACAGGTTCGTGACGCTCTTGGATCCAATTCGTCTCACAACACCAATGACCCGCCTCTAACTGGCCCCGGATTCTGCTACACGAACGCCCACCCACAATCCTCTCCGGATTCTGGTACGTGAAAAGCCAGGGCTTATATCCGCCTTAGCCTCCGGATTCTGATGCAATAAAGCCCCTACCTCCAGCCCCCCCCCCCCCCACCCCACACATACACCCGGATTACTCTAGCTCGAACGCCCACCCATAGAGTCTACTAATCCCGGATTTAACATCTAAAATCCTCCGGTTTCTGGATTCTCTGCTATACGAACATAAACACACATAACGTCGACTTTAAAATAAAAATTCACATACCCCGTCTAAATCAATCAACATTTACACTTTTTTCTAAGATTATAAGGTTGTAGAAATACCTAAAACACACAGGACAGGTCCATAAAAGCTGTTCTGTGTATATATAGAGACTGTTGTGGGTCACTTTTGGAGCTACTTTTGCGTTATATAAAAAAGATGATTGCTGAAATACTTTTCAAATTGTGTAACTAGAGTCACAAGATTGTAACTTGCTAAGCTAAATGATTTTTGGAGGGGAATGGGTATGGGGTCCACTATCACCCACAGGAATGGGTATGGGGTCCACTATCACCCACAGGAATGGGTATGGGGTCCACTATCGCCCACAGGAATGGGTATGGGGTCCACTATCACCCACAGGAATGGGTATAGGGTCCAATAACACCCACAGGAAAGGGTATGGGGTCCACTATCACCCACAGGAATGGGTATGGGGTCCACTATCACCCACAGGAATGGGTATGGGGTCCACTACCACCCACAGGAATGGGTATGGGGTCCACTACCACTCACAGGAATGGGTATGGGGTCCACTACCACCCACAGGAATGGATATGGGGTCCACTACCACCCACAGGAATGGGTATGGGGTACATTACCACCCACAGGAATGGGTATGGGGTCCATTACCACCCAAGGCAGCACCATTGTTTGGAAATGACAATATCCTGTTGTGAAAAATACAACACCTGTTCTGAAAATACAGCGCCTGTCCTGGAAAATACAACGCCCTTAAGAAAGCACAACATTACCATTTAATTCATCTCGAGATTCGCACAAAATTGCTTCCAAAAATTCAACACATGAGAAAAATTAAAACAAAAAAATTGAAAGCGGAAAGTACAATCACTGAAGGATTGAACACTCCAGAAGAGACATGATTCAGACGTACGAGATACCAAGAGGCATAAACAACGGAGTCCAAGAAGAACACACACACACATGTACGTACGTACACCCTACAAACACAAACATATACACACAGACAAATACACCCACGCAAACAACAACAGTAATCGTAGGTTGGATTAGTTCTCCCTTTCCCAGCAATCATTCATAGGTAAGTACACACAGACACACGCACACACCTCCCCCACACACACCTACACACACACACACCTACACACACACACCTTAACACACACGCGCACACCGTCAAATGTAGATATGATAGAGCCCAGTAGGCTCAGAAATCTGTAAACCAGTTGACTGACAATTGAGAGGCGGGACCAAAGAGCCAGAGCTCAACCCCCGAAAACACAACTAAGTGAATTCAACTAGGTGAATACACACACACACACACACACACACACACACACTCCCACACCCACACCCACACCCCCACACACACCCCCACACACACCCCCACACCCCCCCACACACACACACACACACACACCCACACACACACACACACACCCACACACACACACACACGCACACCCACACACCCACACACACACACACACCCACACACACCCACACACCCACACACACCCACACACCCACACACACACACACACACACACACACACACACACACAAAACCCACCCACCGTGGAATGCAATAACAGAATCCAGCTATTATTCTTATGCAATTGCAATTATCTTTACATTATTATGATTGCGTCCCGAAATTAGCGAAGGAAATAGTCACGACTGGGGCACCTCCTGCCCTCAGAGCGATAAGACCCTCGATAAATTGCCTCGAGCCTACAAGGGGGGGAGTCCAACTCTAATCCTTGTTGCAGAACTGCAAATTAATTTCACCAAGATGAGGAATTCCGATACTTTTAGACAGGACGAAGGATCAATTCCCCCTGTCTTATAGACAGGGTGAATTATTTCCCCTCTCCTTCGTTTTATAGACGGAAGAATGATATTTTTAGATAAAATTTAGATAGAAAGAAATTCCCTCCCAGCAGTTAATCGACTGAGAGCTCATGAGAAAATATCTGACACTGACAATTCAACCACTGATAAACTAGTCAAATCCAAAAGGTACCTCCAAACAGCCTAATAAATCTAAAACCGCTACTTCCACTCCAAGATGGAGGAATACTTCAGTAGGTACCTACACTATCAACCCCTCTAAACGGGGCTGATAGTGTAGGTACCTACACTATCAGTGGGCTTGAACGGCTTCTTCTGATTTTCTAATTAAGTGGATATTTTGCAAGTTACAGCCTGCATCTCTTATCTCGCTCTTCCTCTCTCTGTAATCAGTAGCAATCGTTGTTAGGATTCCTCTAGTAGTTACAACAAGTAGTTAGGGGTGATAACACACAGAGATCACACTAACGTGATGCATCAAATGAACAAATCCACAAAGTCGTAGCTCAGTCGATTAAGGCAGTGTCTGGGATGCTCGCGGACGTAGGTTCGAATCCTCGTCACGGCCCTTGTGGATTTGTTCAGTTAGGGGTGATGATGCCCGAGGCAGGCCATATAGGACTCCCACAGCGCCTTTGATGGGTCACCTCGGAGTTCCTCCCCATTCCCCATTAGACCTGGGATAGTGGGAGTGGGGGGTGGGAGTTTGGGGACAAATCCAACACGCTTTCTACCTAACCCTCTATCGAACTCCAGCCGTTGTAATCCGCCAGACTGTTATGGTTAATCCACGCGGCATGGGTGATTTTTTTTTTAATCAACGGGCAGCCCCACTCACCCCCCCCCCTCCGCGGGGGGGGGGAGAATGGGGGTCCTGGGGGCGGGGGAGAGGGGGTGAGTGCATGTGATCTCAAGCGACGATTCCCGTGGCCTTGTGTGCGATAATGAGGTCTGGAAACTGTGTGTGTGTGTGTGTGTGTGTGTGTGTGTGTGTGTGTGTTCACCTAGTTGTGCTTGCGGAGGTTGAGCTCTGCTCTTTCGGCCCGCCTCTCAACCGTCAATCAACCAACTGTTACTAACTACAACTTCCCCCCCCCCCCCGACACACACACGCACTCAGGAAGCAGCCCGTGACAGCTGACTAACTCCCAGGTACATATTTACTGCTAGGTAACAGGGGCATCAGGGGTGAAAAAACTCTGCCCATTGTGTTTCTGCATCACCAAGGGATCAAACCCGGACCCAAGGATTACGAGTCCAGAGCGCTGTCCACTCAGCCGCCAGCGCCACATGTGTGTAAGGATGACTGACAGGGTCAATAGAAACTGACCTAATCTATGTTCGATTGGGGCGCGCCAAACCTTTAACCCCATGTAAAGGAACTCCAAGAACATATGGGACTTCCTCCCCCAAAAAACCCATAGAAATGGTCACCAAAACTCCCAAATAATACCCAACTTCTATTACTTTGCGTCGGCCGTATATTCCCTCAAAAAAATCCTACTGGAGGAGTGAGAAACATGAGAGATTTTTCAAAATATTTCTCACCTGCGGTTCCCTTTCACACATTCCACTCCCTCGGGGCCTGAAGGTGGGTCCTAAAATACTCCTGGTGATGAGAGCTTGAGTAATCTCTAGGATTACTCAATAATCCTAAAGATTATTCGGGTCTGGTAATTAGGACACTCAAGGTGGCTTGATTACCCTTAAACCAGGGGGTTTATTGACGCTTTTCTGGGGAGGTTTCTGGGGGGTTTCAGGGGGAAGGAAGGAAGGAATCATCAGGGGGAAATCGCCAAGCCATTACGACTATATAGCAGGGGTTTCAGGGGGTTAGTTTTATATCTTCTATTATAACTAACGAATGCATTAATAATCCCCATTAAAAGCTAATAAAAATTGCCATTAACAGGAGATAGAAACTAATGGCATTCACCATTAGGAAAAAAATAATAAATAAATAGTTGACCAGACTACACACTAGAAGGTCTTGAAGGGACGACGACGTTTCGGTCCGTCCTGGACCATTCTCAAGTCCATTGTCTTGACAATCGACTTGAGAATGGTCCATTCGCCCCTTCACCTTCTAGTATGTGGTCTGGTCAATTTACTTTAGCCACGTTATTGTGACTCATCGCCTGCAATAAAGAAATACAAACAGATGATGATGATAACCAACCCGGAGATAAATCCCAGCATCAGGTATTCATCAAAGATGTGATAGCATTCACACTATTGGCAGAACTTTTATTATTTTATTATTATTATTTTATACCACAGACGTGGCCAGACATTTACAATGCTAACCAGCATATATAGATTTTCTTCTGTCCTTCATGGACAGGGTTAGAGATGTGTTAAACATATAGTTCAAGGGTTTATTGAACACTCAACCACAGAAGGTGATTCGGTGCTTTTAAAATGCTAAGCTAACCTACATACGTAAATACATAGATACACAGATTTACGTATGCCCTACATGAAGTGTTCAATGTGTCTTTTACATAGTGGCATTAATGTGCATTTACAAAGGTGAAATGTAATTCTGATCAGCTTCCGTATATACTTTATACACATACACACACACATATATACATACATATATACACACACATGCATTCACATACATTTGTCTCTTTTACTCAGACAGAGTGAGATAGCTGATAAAGAAACTTGTGTGCAATTAAGCACTTAATCACTGAAGGTGATTAAGGTGTTTTTACAAGCTCAGGTTATATAGTTACATCACATACATACATTGCATAATTGATACATTACATGGACAATCTTGGGTACAAGTCCAATATATCATCAAGTGTTCCAGTACTCATATAGTAATTACAGAGTTCAGCATACCTTAGCCCAGGAGGGCGAAAGTCAGTCAGTATGGGACATTCTACAATATAATGTTCAAGAGAGTGCATGTTTTCTCTTTCACAAAGTTGACACATTGTGTACTCGACATTTTGGATTTTGAGAAAGCTGCCAGATACGTCTATATCCCAGGCGTATTCTGGCCACTATAACATCACATTGCAGAACTCTTGCTTTATTAGTTCAAAATGTGAACATCTCCTCACGATATCTATCATAATATTTAATGCTACAACTTTCAGGTCTTTGTGAATTTGTTTGGTCAGTAAAATTTTCATTAGATATTTTTGTAAGTATTCTCTTTGTCACTGCTAATGAAACACCCATATCAATATCTTCTTCTGGTTTTCTACAGGTTATCTTTGCAAGCATATCAACAGTGTCATGTTTTGAGATACCAACATGCACAAGGAAGTGATGTGGTGGAGGCTGACTCCATACACAGTTTTATATGTAGATATGATAGAGCCCAGTAGGCTCAGGAACCTGTTCACCAGTTGATTGACAGTTGAGAGGCGGGACCAAAGAGCCAAAGCTCAACCCCTCCAAGCACCACTAGGTGAGTACACACACACACACTTTTTGGGCCACGCCCAGCCCCTGAGGTGGGCCACGCCCAGCCCCTGAGGTGGGCCACGCCCAGCCCCTGAGGTGGGCCACGCCCAGCCCCTGAGGTGGGCCACGCCCAGCCCCTGAGGTGGGCCACGCCCAGCCCCTGAGGTGGGCCACGCCCAGCCCCTGAGGTGGGCCACGCCCAGCCCCTGAGGTGGGCCACGCCCAGCCCCTGAGGTGGGCCACGCCCAGCCCCTGAGGTGGGCCACGCCCAGCCCCTGAGGTGGGCCACGCCCAGCCCCTGAGGTGGGCCACGCCCATCCCCTGAGGTGGGCCACGCCCAACCCCTGAGGTGGGCCACGCCCAGCCCCTGAGGTGGGCCACGCCCAGCCCCTGAGGTGGGCCACGCCCAACCCCTGAGGTGGGCCACGCCCAGCCCCTGAGGTGGGCCACGCCCAGCCCCTGAGGTGGGCCACGCCCAACCCCTGAGGTGGGCCACGCCCATCCCCTGAGGTGGGTCACGCCCATCCCCTGAGGTGGGCCACGCCCAGCCCCTGAGGTGGGCCACGCCCAGCCCCTGAGGTGGGCCACGCCCAGCCCCTGAGGTGGGCCACGCCCAGCCCCTGAGGTGGGCCACGCCCATCCCCTGAGGTGGGCCACGCCCAACCCCTGAGGTGGGCCACGCCCAGCCCCTGAGGTGGGCCACGCCCAGCCCCTGAGGTGGGCCACGCCCAACCCCTGAGGTGGGCCACGCCCAGCCCCTGAGGTGGGCCACGCCCAGCCCCTGAGGTGGGCCACGCCCAACCCCTGAGGTGGGCCACGCCCATCCCCTGAGGTGGGTCACGCCCATCCCCTGAGGTGGGTCACGCCCATCCCCTGAGGTGGGTCACGCCCATCCCCTGAGGTGGGTCACGCCCATCCCCTGAGGTGGGTCACGCCCATCCCCTGAAGTGGGTCACACTCAACCTCTTCACGTCGTCTCCGACTCCTCCTGCTGGGCTTCGCAAAATTAACTTTCCCATCGTCCAAATATCTTCCTTACACATGGTGGAATCTGAGGAGTTTGGGAGCCTGTCAACCATCCCAATGTCCTCACGAAGTAAGAATTTTGCACATTATTTACCTCCTAGAGGGTCAGTTCCCTGTCCCTACAATCATATTAGCATATCTTATCTTGCCACAACTCCCGCTTTTCATGACACACGTATAGTATGCCACATACAATGCTGAGGACAATCAGGCACTTCAGTAGTTGAAGCAGCACTCTAAATGTCGTCATTACCATTGTTTTCAGCCTCGAGCGGTGGTTATTCCCCTCCGTATTCTCCACATATTCTACATCAAAGCACATCTCTGCCCTTCCAGGTGTAGTATCTTCCAACAGCTCCCCATAGACGGTCCCGTTGCGGAGACGCATTTTACTTCTTATAGAAAAGAAATCTATACAAGCTACAGATATATCTTATCTCTACAAGAAAAGAATTAATTAATAATCTTCCGTGGTGACCCTGCCTCTACAGTGTTATATCAGGGATCATGGTAACTTAGTTAGGTTGGATATATATGGAGAGACGAAGGACAACACCCCAGGAAGCGTGTGAGTGTTAACATCTGGTACAAGTATGGTGAAGATAAGTGTTGATAGTGACATGATAGTATTATAGTGTGATAGTGACATAGTACACGGCCCTTGTGGATGTGTTCATTTAGTGACAGTATTATAATGGGATTGTGACATATCAGGTATTATTACATGCGCTTTCTGGCCGTCGGACGCAATAGGTTAGGTTAGGTACGGTTGGGTTAGGTTAGGCGGGTTGCTTGGGTTGGTACCTTTCCGGTCAGGTTAAAAGGTTGATTTTTTTACGGAGTGACATAACCAAGAGAGAGACTCAACAACTGTAAATATTGACACGAAACCCATACATCTTAAGAAGAAAGGAAGGGAGGGAAATATCAGGGGGGAAAGCGTCAAGCCATTACGACTATATAGCACTGGGAAGGGGGTCAGGATAAGGATTTGGGATGGGACCGGGGAAAGGAATGGTGCCCAACCACTTGTGGACAGTCCGGGGGGATTGAACGCCGACCTGCATGAAGCCAGACCGTCGCTCTACCCCTTGTTTGATCATAGCAAATCATTACGGGTCGTAATATATTCTTGATATCTCATGTTTTCATGTCTGTCATTTACATCAGTTTTTATGTTCAAGAATTCGCGTTAAAATATGTTTGAATTGACTCCATAATGTTTGCATGTTGTGTTGTTAAATGTTAGTAAGGGATGGTAGTGGGGATGGTAGTGGCGATGGTGGTACTGGTAGAGATGGTGGTACTAGTAGATATGGTGGTACTAGTAGAGATGGTGGTACTGGTAGAAATGGTGCTACTGGTAGAGATGATGGTACTAGTAGAGATGGTGGTACTGGTGGCGATGGTGGTACTGGTGGCGATGGTGGTACTGGTGGCGATGGTGGTACTAGTAGAGATGGTGGTACTAGTAGAGATGGTGGTACTGGTGGCGATGGTGGTACTAGTAGAGATGGTGGTACTGGTGGCGATGGTGGTACTAGTAGAGATGGTGGTACTAGTAGAGATGGTGGTACTAGTAGATATGGTGGTACTAGTAGAGATGATGGTACTGGTGGAGATGGTGGTACTAGTAGAGATGGTGGTACTGGTGGCGATGGTGGTACTAGTAGAGATGGTGGTACTAGTAGAGATGGTGGTACTGGTGGAGATGGTGGTACTAGTAGATATGGTGGTACTAGTAGAGATGGTGGTACTGGTGGCGATGGTGGTACTAGTAGAGATGGTGGTACTAGTAGAGATGGCGGTACTGGTGGCGATGGTGGTACTAGTAGAGATGGTGGTACTAGTAGAGATGGTGGTACTGGTGGCGATGGTGGTACTAGTAGAGATGGTGGTACTAGTAGAGATGGTGGTACTGGTGGCGATGGTGGTACTAGTAGAGATGGTGGTACTAGTAGAGATGGTGGTACTGGTGGCGATGGTGGTACTAGTAGATATGGTGGTACTAGTAGAGATGGTGGTACTGGTAGAAATGGTGCTACTGGTAGAGATGGTGGTACTAGTAGAGATGGTGGTACTAGTAGAGATGGTGGTACTGGTGGCGATGGTGGTACTAGTAGAGATGGTGGTACTAGTAGAGATGGTGGTACTGGTGGCGATGGTGGTACTAGTAGAGATGGTGGTACTAGTAGAGATGGTGGTACTGGTAGAAATGGTGCTACTGGTAGAGATGGTGGTACTAGTAGAGATGGTGGTACTGGTGGCGATGGTGGTACTGGTAGAGATGGTGGTACTGGTAGAGATGGTGGTACTGGTAGAAATGGTGCTACTGGTAGAGATGGTGGTACTGGTGGCGATGGTGGTACTAGTAGAGATGGTGGTACTGGTAGAGATGGTGGTACTAGTAGAGATGGTGGTACTGGTGGCGATGGTGGTACTGGTAGAGATGGTGGTACTGGTAGAGATGGTGGTACTAGTAGAGATGGTGGTACTGGTGGCGATGGTGGTACTGGTAGAGATGGTGGTACTGGTAGAGATGGTGGTACTAGTAGAGATGGTGGTACTAGTAGAGATGGTGGTACTAGTAGAGATGGTGGTACTGGTGGCGATGGTGGTACTAGTAGAGAGGGTGGTACTAGTAGAGATGGTGGTACTGGTGGCGATGGTGGTACTAGTAGAGATGGTGGTACTAGTAGAGATGATGGTACTTGCGACTATGGTAGTGACGATAACGAATATGGTAGTGCAGGTAATCCAGCTGAGAGGTATAGTATAGTATCCAAACATCTTCCCACCCCCTTTTATTTCCTTCCTCTCACCCCTTTTATCCCCCCCCCCCTTCCCCCCTTCTTCTCAAGACCCCTCCACACATACGCCACCGCCTTTGAGGAGCAAGGAAGCGTAAAGCTCGTCTTGTCATCCTCGATAATAATGCCAAAATTATTGTACCTCCTCCCCCCTGTCAACCACGAAAAGGTAAACACGCGTGTCTCACAAACCATCACTCAGGGAAGGGGAGAGGAAAGGGGGTGGAAAGGGGAAAATTATCCCGTCCCAAGGTTTATGATCAGGAAGCGATAGACAGTGAAAAAAGATCGATTGGCTTGTGTGGGAATGATGCTGCTTGCTGCTCCGTAAGGAGGAGATGAAAGAGAGGGAAGGAAGGAGGCTGCGAAGGTATGGGAGAGGAGATGAGGTAAGAAAAGGGAAGGGAAGGTAAAGAGAGAATATAAAGAAAAGTGTGTGAGCAATAGAGGGGAAGGGAGATCATTCACCAGGCATCCTGGGTTGACGATCTGATCAACCAGGCTGTTGGATGACACTCAGGTCATCCCGCGTCCCCTTTGAAGGTTCCTAAATTCCTTCATTAATGGCGAAAGACATCAACTAGAGAGAATTTTGTTTTGTGTATTGAGAGAGGAGAGGTGTTTGGTCCCTGGTGTTTATAGAATTGTCTCCTGGAGCGTCTATATTCTTTCCAGTGGAGCTGTTTTACACAGCCAGTGGAGCTGTTTTACACAGCCAGTGGCTGTTTTTCACAGTTAGTGGAGCTGTTTTACACAGCCAGTGGCTGTTTTTCAGTCAGTGGAGCTGTTTTACACAGCAAGTGGCTGTTTTACACAGCCAATGGCTGTATTACACAGTCAGTGAAGCTGTTTTACACAGCCAGTGGCTGTTTTACACAGCCAGTGGCTGTTTTACACAGCTAGCAGCTGTTTTACACAGCCAGTGGCTCTTTTACACAGCCAGTGGAGCTGTTTTACACAGCCAGTGGAGCTGTTTTACACAGCCAGTGGAGCTGTTTTACACAGCCAGTGGAGCTGTTTTACACAGCCAGTGGAGCTGTTTTTCACAGCTAGTGGAGCTGTTTTACACAGCCAGTGGCTCTTTTACACAGCCAGTGGAGCTGTTTTACACAGCCAGTGGAGCTGTTTTACACAGCCAGTGGAGCTGTTTTACACAGCCAGTGGAGCTGTTTTACACAGCCAGTGGAGCTGTTTTTCACAGCTAGTGGAGCTGTTTTACACAGCCAGTGGAGCTGTTTTACACAGCCAGTGGAGCTGTTTTACACAGCCAGTGGAGCTGTTTTACACAGCCAGTGGCTGTTTTTCACAGTCAGTGGCGCTGTTTTTCACAGCCAATGGCTGTTTTTCACACCCAGTGGCTGTTGTACACATCTTGTGGGACTATTTTACACAGCCTGCCATGCCTCCCGAATTTGTGAGTGCATGGTACCACTCCATCTAACATTTCCCAGGTATAAACTACACTTCATGACCCCTGCCTGGAGCCCTGTGGTGTATAGGTTTGTGGAGGCTGGTTAACATTTCCCAGGTATAAACTACACTTCATGACCCTTGCCTGGAGCCCTGTGGTGTATAGGTTTGTGGAGGCTGGTTAACATTTCCCAGGTATAAACTACACTTCATGACCCCTGCCTGGAGCCCTGTGGTGTATAGGTTTGTGGAGGCTGGTTAACATTTCCCAGGTATAAACTACACTTCATGACCCCTGCCTGGAACCCTGTGGTGTATAGGTTTGTGGAGGCTGGTTAACATTTCCCAGGTATAAACTACACTTCATGACCCCTGCCTGGAGCCCTGTGGTGTATAGGTTTGTGGAGGCTGGTTAACATTTCCCAGGTATAAACTACACTTCATGACCCCTGCCTGGAGCCCTGTGGTGTATAGGTTTGTGGAGGCTGGTTAACATTTCCCAGGTATAAACTACACTTCATGACCCCTGCCTGGAGCCCTGTGGTGTATAGGTTTGTGGAGGCTGGTTAACATTTCCCAGGTATAAACTACACTTCATGACCCCTGCCTGGAGCCCTGTGGTGTATAGGTTTGTGGAGGCTGGTTAACATTTCCCGGGTATAAACTACACTTCATGACCCCTGCCTGGAGCCCTGTGGTGTATAGGTTTGTGGAGGCTGGTTAACATTTCCCAGGTATAAACTACACTTCATGACCCCTGCCTGGAACCCTGTGGTGTATAGGTTTGTGGAGGCTGGTTAACATTTCCCAGGTATAAACTACACTTCATGACCCCTGCCTGGAGCCCTGTGGTGTATAGGTTTGTGGAGGCTGGTTAACATTTCCCAGGTATAAACTACACTTCATGACCCTTGCCTGGAGCCCTGTGGTGTATAGGTTTGTGGAGGCTGGTTAACATTTCCCAGGTATAAACTACACTTCATGACCCTTGCCTGGAGCCCTGTGGTGTATAGGTTTGTGGAGGCTGGTTAACATTTCCCAGGTATAAACTACACTTCATGACCCCTGCCTGGAGCCCTGTGGTGTATAGGTTTGTGGAGGCTGGTTAACATTTCCCAGGTATAAACTACACTTCATGACCCCTGCCTGGAACCCTGTGGTGTATAGGTTTGTGGAGGCTGGTTAACATTTCCCAGGTATAAACTACACTTCATGACCCTTGCCTGGAGCCCTGTGGTGTATAGGTTTGTGGAGGCTGGTTAACATTTCCCAGGTATAAACTACACTTCATGACCCCTGCCTGGAGCCCTGTGGTGTATAGGTTTGTGGAGGCTGGTTAACATTTCCCAGGTATAAACTACACTTCATGACCCCTGCCTGGAGCCCTGTGGTGTATAGGTTTGTGGAGGCTGGTTAACATTTCCCAGGTATAAACTACACTTAATGACCCCTGCCTGGAGCCCTGTGGTGTATAGGTTTGTGGAGGCTGGTTAACATTTCCCAGGTATAAACTACACTTCATGACCCCTGCCTGGAGCCCTGTGGTGTATAGGTTTGTGGAGGCTGGTTAACATTTCCCAGGTATAAACTACACTTCATGACCCCTGCCTGGAGCCCTGTGGTGTATAGGTTTGTGGAGGCTGGTTAGGGGACCAGAAACTGGGGAGAGGTTCGAGTGAAAAGGACGAGTTAGTGCCTAATCGTTTCAGTAGTTTACATGCCAGCAACTCCGGGGTAGTAGGGGGTTTAAGGTGTTTATAATACGTCTATTTGCCTTGTTGAACATGTTGCTATTCAATTGGGCTGTTTCGACTGTCAAGGTCTTTGTTGACTCTGGCTTTAAAGTTGTGGATGGAGGTGGCTTCTACAACGTCTTCTTTTTAAGAGTTTTTTCGTATTTGTTGACTGTGTTGTACAGGGTGAGGTGGTGGTGGTGGTGGATGAGTCCTGGAGTGTGGTAGTAGTGGTGGTTGATGAATCCTGGAGTGTAGTGGAGATGGTGGTGGATGAGTCCTAGAGTGTGGTGGTGGTGGATGAGCTCTGGATGTAGTGGTGGTGGTAGTGGATGAGTCCTAGAGTGTGGTGGTGGTGGATGAGTCCTAGAGTATGGTGGTGGTGGATGAGCTCTGGATGTAGTGGTGGTGGTAGTGGATGAGTCCTAGAGTGTGGTGGTGGTGGATGAGTCCTATAATGTGGATGTAGTGATGGTGGATGAACAAACAGGCAATATTTTACCTTCATTACTTTTCATCATAATAACCATAGTTTACTATAACTTTACATTATAACACTCGCCTCTTTTCTCCGAATTAAATATAACAAAAATTACTAAATTGCATAATTTATAATATTTTTCCTTCCCTCGCACCTGTTCTCCTTGTTCATTAATGTTCAGATATAACAAAGTGTTCAATAGAGCCTGGGCGGGGGAGGGGGGGGTGTATGGTATGGGGTGGTGGGGTGGGGGTTATGGGGGGCGGTCTCAGGAACAAAGACCTATCGTTCAGGTCAAGATCCTTCCTCCCAAGATATCGAGATATCGAGATATCGAGATATCGAGA
Organism: Procambarus clarkii; assembly: GCF_040958095.1. Taxonomy (NCBI): domain Eukaryota; kingdom Metazoa; phylum Arthropoda; class Malacostraca; order Decapoda; family Cambaridae; genus Procambarus; species Procambarus clarkii. The sequence goes on from NC_091221.1 coordinate 28,449,118, forward strand.
CGAGAGAACCCAATTCCCCACGAGTGGACCCAATTCCTCGCTTCCCAAAGCCTTAAAAAAAACAAATCTTCAACCTATTTACTGACCAAATAAAGTACCTATCTGTTTCCTTAACTAAAACCCTACATCCTTGTATCTACAGCGTAATCAAGCAGACAGCTTCATGTCTGCTTGATTACGCGTCTGCTGATCTGCTTGCTTGTTTAATTCTAATTTGTTTTGTTTTCGTACGTGGGTGTGACTCTTGTTAGCAGGTTGAGTGAGAGCTTTTTCTTCCTCGTAGCTTATGGTAATCCTTACCTTACTAGTTTTCCCAGGAATACGAACCTGTAATGGGACAGGTGCCCAGTCAATCCTCCCTGGCCAGGACTCGAACCGGGACTAAAATCGCTCCCGAGGGTATAGTGTTATTACGCCCACTACCTAGGGACCTGCCTATTTATATTATATATATATATATATATATATATATATATATATATATATATATATATATATATATATATATATATTTATATATATATATATTATATATATATTATATATATATACACACACACACACACATACACGTACTTACCTAAGATATCTGTCTATTTATCTAATTACCTGCTTGGATAATTTTTTACCTCCTAGCATGTGGATTTCTCTAACTACCCGTTTGTCTGGTATTTCAATTGTTTCTGTTCTCATCTTGTTGGGCTTGCGAGGGGTTGAGCTTTGGCTCTTGGGTCCCACCTCTGAAGGGAGATGTGTTGTGAGGTGGCGAGAGAGTTTAACGAGTATAGGTGACTATTAACGACAATTAATTACTATGCCACTCTGCACTTATGTGTCAAGTTTTAGCACACACATTCCTCCCTCATTTGGTTGGAGACAGGTTGAAGGATTACTAGATATCATTGATAGATAATGGCCTATGGAGACAAATACATAATATACCTGGTATGTATTATGTATATACGAGAGAAGGGTGGTAAGGGGTGTGTGTGTGTGTGAATGAGTAGTGGGAGGTGTAGGCGACGGGGCAGGCTGTTATTGTTGGCATAAATATGGTGTAATGTTTACCCTAGTGAGGAGTTCACTCGCTGCTTCAGACGTTAAGTTGCGTCCAATTTTCTCCCACGTCCGCTACACCCGCGGTTGGTCCCTGAGGGGCTGTAGCTACGGCGCCCCTGGGGGTGTGTGGGGGTGTAGGGGTAGTGGGAGTGTCAGTGTATATAAACACCCAGATATGCTTGCCAGGGGGGGGGGGCATGGGAGACATCTCCCGTCACGTAGGGTGCAGTCGCACCTCCACAGATCTCCAGTATCAGCTAATGATGCTGCTAATGGCTCAAAAGGACCACCACTTACGGGCTATTCATGCACGTGCCACCTTTTGGGTGGCTTAATCTTCATCAATCAATCAATCTTGCCAGGGGCACACATCACCGCTCCTGTGCCAGGTAAGTCCACTACGGGCTCACCATAGCCCGTGCTACTTGCCCCGCTCCTGTGCCAGGTAAGTTATGGGCTCACCATAGCCCGTGATACTTGGAACGTTTTGCTCCCAGTAGCTGAATCTTAAACAACAACAACAGCTTGCCAGGTCACCCCTCCTGTGCCAGGTAAGTCCACTACGGGCTCACCATAGCCCGTGCTACTTGGAACTTTATGTTCCCAGTAGCTGAATCTAAAACAACAACCCAGCTCGCCGGGTCGAGGTGGGCTCGTAGCTCGACATGACTTCTGAGTTATATTTTTCAACAGCATAATTGTTAGTTTACAAAAAAACTTATTGTTGTTCGGCTAACTTGTTAAAATTATTGAACACCTCTTTTTTTAACACTTAAAACCTACTTAAGATTTCGTAACACTTAAGGATAGGTCTTTGAGGCGATATCGGCTATAGTTCGACCTATGGAGAGACGATTATCTCTTCTATAGTCTCTTCTTCTCGTCTCTTCTATAGAGGAGACGATTGGGAACAACATATTTACGAATCGAGTACAAGTCTATTCACTAAATAACGATATATGCTGACCAGACCACACACTAGAACTGATGAGTGTGCCCAAGAAAATGGTCTTAAGGACCTAATGACCATCTTGGATTGCCTAAGAGTACACCGAGAGCAGCAATATATGGCCAGAAATGAAGCAAAACAATTAATAGACCAGAAACTATTCAATTTCCAGTAACTATTCTAATTATTACCGTCGTGATAGGTATCGCAAGTCTGTAGGTCAAATTAAGCTACTGAGTTCGACTATCTACAGCGGTACGCATCTTCGTATATGTGTACGCACTTTCGTGTGGTTACTCACCTATTTGTGCTTGCAGGATCGAGCACCGACTCTTGGATCCCGCCTTTCCAGCCATCGATTGTTTACAGCAATGACTCCTGTCCCATTTCCCTATCATACCTAGTTTTAAAAGTATGAATAGAGTTTGCTTCCATAACCTGTTCCCCAAGCGCATTCCATTTTTCCACTACTCTCACGCTAAAAGAAAACTTCCTAACATCTCTGTGACTCATCTGAGTTTCCAGTTTCCACCCATGTCCCCTCGTTCTGTTATTATTACGTGTGAACATTTCATCTATTTCCACTTTGTCAATTTCCCTGAGTATTTTACATGTCCCTATCATATCTCCTCTCTCCCTTCTTTTCTCTAGCGTCGTAAGGTTCAGTTCCTTCAGGCGCTCTTCATACCCCATCCTTCGTAACTCTGGGACAAGCCTCGTCGCAAATCTCTGAACCTTTTCCAGTTTCCTTATGTGTTTCTTCAGGTGGGGGCTCCATGTGTGTGTGTGTGTGTGTGTGTACTCACCTAATTGTGCTTGCGGGGGTTGAGCTCTGGCTCTTTGGTCCCGCCTCTCAACCGTCAATCAACTGGTGTACAGATTCCTGAGCCTACTGGGCTCAGGATATGATAAAGCTTTATCATATCTACATTTGAAACTGTGTATGGAGTCAGCCTCCACCACATCACTGTGTGTGTGTGTGTGTGTGTTTGTGTGTGTGTGTGTGTGTACCAACAACACAACATTCCCAGAGGTGGTGTCTATGATCCACGTCTATCTTCTCCCTGTTTACACACACACACACACACACACACACACACACACACACACACACACACACACACACACACACACACACACACACACACACACACACACACCACAATTCATTTCCATTATGTAATTTCCCCCGTCATAGCCCGTTACAATTAGCGGCAGCAACAATTATAAATGAAACATCGATCCCGCCATGGCGAACGAAGTCTGTTATTTGGTCCATTGCGTGCAAGAGGTTCGTAATAAATAGCTCCGGATCTATTGGCGGGCCGAGGCCTCATGAATGGTCCAGCCGTGTGGGTGATGGCCAAATTCCCACATATGGTGAGGAACATGTTGTGCTCATCCGTGTTATTGCTCATTGGGGTTATTGCTGAAGATTAGTGGTGTCTCGAGGCTGGGTGGGGGGGGGGGGATTGGCTAATAGGAAAGAGGGTAGGGGGTGAGGGGGTTCCAATCACTGCTAGATAAACCCACCAAACACACACACACACACACACACACACGACTTAACTACAACGTTCGAGCAAGTTGGGATACCACCTAACAAATTATATATATATGTCAATTATCTAACCAGTTGTAATAACTTTGTAACGCTTTATAACAAGTTGTAACAAGATAACAATAGGGGTCGTTAGATTGTGTGTTTTTGCAGGGGAAACCCCTCATTACACACACACACACACACACACACACACACACACACACACACACACACACACACACACACACACACACACACACAGTTGCCCGAACGAAGATAAAATAAACAACTACAAATTTTCTACCTCGGCTTCCAGAAAGCCAAGGCCAATAGCCAGACATTACATTAGATACGAACAATAGCTCCTCTTTCAGCCGTACAATCGACGACAACTAACGCAACAATCGGCCAGACAGGAACAATCAAAGCAACATTTTTTTTTTTTAGCAATCATGGTTGTTAGCGTGACGCAGTTCGTGGTCTTAATGTCCTAATGAAAGTCTTAATAATATAGTCTTAAAAGCCTTAAAGTCTTAAGTCTTAAGTCTTAAGTCTTGTCTTAAAAGTCTTAAAAGTCTTAAAAGTCTTAAAAGTCTTAAAAGTCTTAAAGTCTTAAATTAATAAAGTCTGAATAAAAGACTTGAGACAAAGGAAGGCTGACGTTTCGTGATGGTTTGTGACGTCTTTCCTGTAGGACTAACGGAAGTGGACGGTTGTTAGCAGGTAGTTTGGGATCATTGCTGGATTCCTATTAACATGTGCAATTGGTAATTTGTTTTCCTTACGAGGTTTTAATAGGGAGAGAATAGGAGGAAGAGAGGGGGGGGGAGGGGGGAGGAGGGAAGTGGGTGTGTGGAAGGTGGGGGAGAGAATGTACATGGGAGATTGGTCAAAGGAAGAGGAATGTCCTCTTCAATGTCCTCATTCCTCTTCAAAGGAAGAGGAATGTCCAGGTTTAAATGTTAATTTTGCCCCGAGGGGCGAGTTTATTGGGCAGCGTCACTCATCCTGTGAGTGGACACACCGCCATAGTGACAGTATTGGGCAGCGCCACTCATCCTGTGAGTGGACACACCGCCATAGTGACAGTATTGGGCAGCGCCACTCATCCTGCGAGTGGACACACCGCCATAGTGACAGTATTGGGCAGCGCCACTCATCCTGCGAGTGGACACACCGCCATAGTGACAGTATTGGGCAGCGCCACCTATCCTGCGAGTGGACACACCGCCATAGGACCATGTACAACACTCCCCAATAGGAAGAAAACCCGCCGAGTTGTTGGTCGGTCAATGTAGCAGAGTCTAGAAAATACCATAAACTATTCTTATTATCCTTTTAGAGATGTATATTATCTCGATAAACTTTCTTGAAACTTGAAAGAGAGTGTAAAAAGGAAAGCTGGTAAGTGGAACGAGGTTCAGGGAGAGTGGGAAGTTGAAAAGTCGGAATTAAGGAAGCTGAAGTTGGGTTGAAGACAATTTTCAAGATTACGGTTGGCAGGAGTTTAGCTTCTGGTGGTGGATTGAGATTGTGGTAGAGGGAGATCAGACCTCACGTTGGAGGGTCGAAGTGAATGGTAAATGGGAAATGGGGAAGGAGGGAGGAGGTAATGGTAGAATAGGGTAATTGTCCTCACCTAATTATACTCGCCTAATTGTGCTTACAGAGGGAGATTTGGTAGGCCTCTACCACACTACTTAACTACTCTGACCCTAAATATTGGTTTTCTTAATGTCTCTCTGGATCATTTGGGCACTCAGATTCCATCCTGTGCCCCTCTGGATCATTTGGGCACTCAGATTCCATCCTGTGCCCCTCTGGATCATTTGGGCACTCAGATTCCATCCTGTGCCCCTCTGGATCATTTGGGCACTCAGATTCCATCCCGTGTTCCCTGGTTCATTTAAGCATTCAGATTCCATCCTGTGTTCCCTGGTTCGAGTTCCACTCTTGTTAAATAATCTGACTTTATCTATCCCTATTCCTCCGAGTTTGAGGCACAAAGAAGAACTGAGGTTAGCAAACAGAGTTAAAATGAGAGAGAGAACCCGAGCGAAATAAGAACTGAGAAATATAGTGGAACATAAGTTGTGAGAACAATGGCATTAATTGAGGAACTATCAAAAAAGGGAAAACAAATTCAAATTGGAGGATAAGAAATAACATTGGGAAAGAGAACGAAGAACAGATTCGAGTAGAAGTGAAGAACAACAATTAGGTAATTGGCTGAAGACACGTGTTAAGTGGGAACAGGGCGGAGCCAAACTGAGGAAATACACAAAAATGATGGATAAATATTAGCATAAAAGGGGAAAAAAGTAATAAACGGAGGACATAATAAACAGATGACTGACGGAGCCTCATATTTTCTCTCTTTTTTTTTTTGGTGAAAAAAAAATCATTTTTTCCTAGAGGTGTTAAATGATTATATCAGAATGTGTGATGTGGCTGTGAGGGTGAGTGAGACACATGCAGTGTTGGATGTGACAGGGTGAGAGACATTGAGGAGAGACACCTAATTGTGCTCACTCGGGGGGTTGAGCTTAGACTCTCTAGTCCCGCCTCTCAACTGTCAATCAGTTGGGTTACAGGTTCCTGAGCCTCTACTGGGCTCTATCATACTTACATATGAAACTGTGTATGGAGTCTGCCTCTACCACTTCATTTCCCTGTGAGTACTCTGACCTGACACAAACTATTCTAACGCTCTCTCATTTGGGTACTACGTTCCCATCTGTGTCGTTCGTATGCCCCACCGGGCTAAATAGTCTGTCTTTATCTACCCTATCAATTCCCCTGAGGATTTTATATGTGGTAATCATGTCTGCCCCTAACTTTTCTGACTTCCAGCGACACGAGGCTCAGTTCATGTAGTCTTTCCTTGTAACTCATTCCTCGTAGTTCTGGGACTAGTCTTTAGGCGTATCTTTGAAACTTTTAGAGCATCATCTTGTGCTTGACTACATATGGATCCGCTTATTCCAGGATTACTCCGACATATGTGGTACACAAAGGTCCGAACAATTCCTTACAGAGTTTCTAAAGGCAGCTCAGGCTTTAACCAACCTCGCATATGCCGTAAATGATGTTCCTTTGATGTGGAGACAGGCTCGGTGTGCTATCAACCTCCAGATCCTTCTCTCTGTCCGTTTCATGAAGGATTTCATTTCCCATTGGGTGTCATGTGTCCGGTCCGGTGTTCTCTGCGCCATGGTGGGTGACATGCAGTGTCTGGGGTGACTGGAAGGGAACAGGATGAGGGGGAAGGATTGCAGGTGACATGCATTGTTTGATTGTGGGGAAACAGATGTCAAAGACAAGACGTTTTGATAGTATCTTTTCACTTTATTTTCTACCACAGATGTGGGCCATTTTTTTTATGTTAACCAGTACATGGATGTTTTTGTTGTCAGTCGTGGGGTGTGTGTGTTTATGTGTGTATAATCACTTTAATGTGCTTGTGGGCGAGCTTCAGCTCCGAGGCCCTGGGGTGTTTTTTTCTTATAAAGTTATTAACCATAAGGCTGTAAGACCTTTGTGTGTAATTACCTAAGTGTAGTTACAGGATGAGAGCTACGCTCGTGGTGTCCCGTCTTCCTAGTACTCTTTGTCGATTATAATATATATATATATATATATATATATATATATATATATATATATATATATATATATATATATATATATATATATATATATATATATATATATATATATCTGAAAACGACAGAAAGTTTTAGATTTATGATTCTGGCACGAATCTTCTCGATATTCCTTGTGTTTTTCTTCACTGAAGCAGGAAGATTAAAAATTAACTCTCCAAAGTTCATTTTTACTATTTATTTGGGTCTGACGTCTAGTGGTGCGTTTCGTAAGGTCTCTCCTTACATTCTCAAGGCCAAGTATTGCGTTCTGGCTACTAAGTACAACATATTATGTATATATATATATATATATATATATATATATATATATATATATATATTATATATCAGTCTTTCTTACCGGGTATCCCTTACCGGGTAGCTATTTACTGTTAGGTGAACAGCGGCATTAGGCGAAAGGACAGCCAACTATTTCTCTCCCGACCGGGATTCGAACCTGGAATTGTCTTTTTGCGAGTCGAGAACGAACCTAACTGTACTACTTACGGTCAATAAAACAATATTGGATAGTTACTTATAATCAAGTACTTACAATCGGCTTCCTAATATTCCTCCATGTGTTCGGAATAGAATGTGTGTGTGTGTGTGTGCGCGCGCGCGTGTGTGTGTGTGTGTGTGTGTAAATAAATAAAACAAAAAACAGATTCTCATTCAGATTTAAACAACCCCAAACATAAGTCATTCTTCGCACAAAAAAAAATAAATTGTGTTTACCAAACTTTACCAAATTTAATCAGACTTTCCCACAATTATTAAATTATTAAATTACCCCAATTATTAAATTATCATCGCCACACGCCCACCTAACTCCAGCCAAATTGAATAAAACTCAGGACCATTCCACCAGACTTTGGACCATTCCATCAGACCTCAAACCATTCCACCAGACCTACGACAGTTCCACAAACTTATTCGTAAATATCAAACTTGACAACGGTTTCAGTAACGAGGCCGGTGTGTGTGTGAGGGAGCAGCTTCGCTGCTTTCTCTTCACTTTGAAAACATGGAAATTAACGGGTCAGGTCATCCAGAAACCAGGTCAATACGGTTTGAGTTTTTTTGGGGGAAAGATCAATCACTCTTCCCTGTGATCTGGCTAACGTGAGTGGGGGAGGGAGAAGAGCGATGTTAATTGGGAGTTGTGGATTGGGAAGTGATTGTGAATGGGGGGAGGAGAAGATTGGGAATTAGAAATGGGGAGGGGGTTTCTTAATAGGGATGATTATTTTTTTGTTATGGGGACGGATTTGTGAATGGTGAGCTCTCTGAGGTCGTAGTCCTATGGTCCCGGGTGGATACCAAGTAGAGGCAGAAACAATTGGGCAGGGTTTCTTTCTCTTGACGTCGCTGTTCACCTAACAGAAAATAGGTACCTAAGAGTTAGACAACTGCTAAGGGCTGTCTCTGGGGAATGTGTGTGTGTACTCACCTAGTTATACTCACCTAGTTGTGCTTGCGGGGGTTGAGCTCTGGCTGTGTGTGTGTGTGCGCGCGCGCGTGTGTGTGTGTGTGTGTGTGTGTGTGTGTGTGTGTGTGTGTGTGTGTGTGTGTGTGTGTGTGTGTGTGTGTGTGTGTGTGTGTGTGTGTGTGTGTTTTAGAAATGTATGTAGTAGATAAAAGAAAATCTGTCGAGAGTCAGTACATTAGACAACCGACGTTCAGAAAGGCGGGGTCCAAGAGCTAACAGCTCGATCCTACAGGCCCAAATAGTAAATACACACCAGTTTCTCAACCTCCCTGATGAAGAATCAATTAATCAATCCTATCCTCTCTCATTAATCAACTCTCTTCCATTATATTCAAGAAATTCAACCGGACATCTTTCACCCGTTGAGCATCGTCAGACTTCACTTTTCCTCAGACTTGAACATTTAATCTTCATTCACGATATTTATCTCTGTTCAAACTGAACATCATTCATTCACGATGCTCATGTCCCTGCTTAATATTCATTTCATAATTTATTTGACAGACCCATCAGATTGAACGGCATGACATTCCTCAAGTTTTGCAATTAATTTATCCACTCCCCTTGCTCCTGAGGATATCCTTATGATATCTCCAAAGTTTGCAGCTGAAGGTGATATACTGATTACATGCCTCTGTACGACTAACCATAGAGAGAGGGCTCACCATAGCCTACGGGCTCGCCATAGCCCTTGCTACTTGGAACTTTTTGTTCCAGGTAACGAATCTTCAACAACAACAACTAACCATCCTGCGAATTGGGCATTTGACATACCACATAGCTAACAACCTCTTGATACATACTATGTAACCCCCTCATATATACATATAGTCTAAGGGGGGTAGCTGTATAAATCCACATATACCTAATTATGTAAATATCAAAAAAGCTCCATGTACGTCGCTTCTCCTCCCCCCCCCCAAGAGCGCTAAAATCCATCTCCATCAACCATTCCCAAATGCACAAGTAATATTGCCTAATAGACAATTAACGAGGCAATACCCGTAGTTAGCCAACAGCGCCCTCAGACCAAAAAAGCAATTTATCTTCCCCGACACTCAGTCAGCAATTCGTCACGCCTTCCCTGGCTCTTGAGAGAGACACCGTGACAGTCAGACTTGCAAGAGGCTCTCAACAGATTAATCAAGTTACTCAAGAGGATCCGGCAAGTAAATATTCCTAATGCAATCACACCGAGAATTAAAAGTGGATTTTTTTACCTGCAAACATCGGATGGTTTAGTAAAATAACAGATTAGACATACACAAGGAGCTGGGTGAGATTAGGGGGTGGGATGAGACTAGGAGCTGAATGAGACAAGGGGGTTGGGTGAGATCCTGAAAAAATTGCAGTGCACCTGCATGTTATACATCAAGCAATTTACTTGTGTCAAGAATTAATTACACCTCTGCATTCCTGTTTAAGTCCATCGTAACCTGGATAAATTCCGCTACGCATACCGGAATGATGATTGGGTGATGGCTAGCGATACTCAGCCAACTGTTGAAATTGAAATTAGTTTATTGAGGTCTAAATACACCCAAAGGGATGAGGTGGCTCAAGCTATTCTCACCCCGTTCAGTAAAACGGGTTCATTTATATATATAGAGACACATCACAAACAATAAACATATTACCGAACACTCTTGAGTGCTAAACATATACATTTCTTCAGTCAACTGTTTCAGTGTCACTTCTACACAACTTCTGACGTCTTTTTCTGTTTTTGCTACAATTCTGTTTTGAAATAAACTCAAATGTCAAGTATTCCTGTAGTACTTGCTCTCTGCACATCTTATCTCCGTAGAAGATAGAAACTGATTTCTAATCATAAATAAGACAGTACGCCGACAGGGGCTTAAAACCTACCTAATCTCACCAAACCCCAACTAATCCTACTCAAACCGAGTCTAACATGATCGAACCTGAGATGGAACATTCGGTTTTAACAAACAGCAAACCAATACACACAGAAACGGCATTTCAACCCTGCCGTAGCTCAGTCGATTAAGGCAGTGTCTGGGATGCTCCCGGACGCAGGTTCGAATCCTCGTCACGGCCCTTGTGGATTTGTTCAACAGGAAACCAAATTTGCTGCATTATCTTGTGTACGATTTGGCCAAACAACCCCACCTCCCGTACGTAAAATTAGAAATAGTGACTAGTACCTAGTTACTATTTCTATTACTATTTATACTAATAGTAACTAGTATATAGTACCCCTATACAGGCGATGAGTCACAATAACGTGGCTGAAGAATGTTGACCAAACCACACACTAGAAGGTGAAGGGACGACGACGTTTCGATCCGTCCTGGACCATTCTCAAGTCTCACAATTGACTTGACAATGGTCCAGGACCGACCGAAACGTCGTCGTCCCTTCACCTTCAAGTGTGTGGTTTGTCAACAATTGTACCCCTAACCCGTCCTCCTAATGGCCGCCCAACGTCAATAAAGTGTCGTACTAAAATATCCTAACCTACCAGAGAAAACCCCAAACAGAAAACTGGACTTTATGACAATTTCGCGAGCCGCTACCATTTTTCAAGTACGACAATTTTTAGCCTTAGGTTGAGTATACGTCAAAATGCGACGTTCTGTTAGGAGGACGGATTGCAGCCCGTCCTCCTAAGCATACACAACATTATAAAAACAGCCCCACGTACCCAACAAAGTTGTGAAGTGCGTCTCAAAAGTCTCTATGGAACATATTATTGGGAGGGACGCAAATCAGTATCTGTTTAGTGGCGCCATTGTAAATATAATGACCGTAGTTCGATCCTCTATTGTTAAATGAATGGATATAATATTCTTGTTGAGAAACTTACTACAAGCCAAAGTGCTTGAATGAATGCGAAGACCTAATAATATATATATATATATATATATATATATATATATATATATATATATATATATATATATATATATATATATATATATATATATATATATATATATATATATATATATATATATATATATATATATATCTTGTACAGCATTTTCTTTTCATATTCCTCCTATCCTCAACACCATTCTTTCTCTCGTCTATTTCATCTTTCTTGTTCATCATTCCTCCCCTAAGACCCTTTCACTGAAACTGTAACCTTTGCTCTTTCTCTCTCTCTCTCTCTCTCTCTCTCTCTC